>NW_021132151.1:0-1450 GCF_004193835.3 Ostrinia furnacalis | reverse complement strand
GTAAGGGCCTAATTATGATAAATCAAGAAGTTTAAAATGAAGTAAGGTACAATAAGTTCAAAAGTTGAAACCAACAGTTTAGGGTAAGGGCTGAATTGTATTATTAAAAGGAATTTACGTCCTTTAAATCATTTATTTCCCCAAAAGTCGTATTCAGACGACTAAAAATGTATAAGGTAAGGGACATTTTTTTAAAGATATCAACATTTCAAGTATACCAATCGATAGAGCCGAAAATTCTGAATGCGTTGGTATATATAACTCATTTTGGCCAAAATGTCCCTTACATTAATTGATACTTCCACCATCGATATTTTGAGAGGCTTTTTAATTCAGACGTGTATTGTAACAGGTATGGATGACAGCACATGAAACTGTAGATTTTTAGATTTTTTAGGGTTGCTTCCAGGGTAAAAAGTAAGAGATTGAATTAATAAAAAGTACTCGACACGTATTTTTGACTTTTTCAAACAAATTAAATTTGAAAGAGATAAAACGTACCAAAGTTTTAAAGAAGAGGCTTAAAGCACTCCTTGACTTCACAGTGTAGTGTGGCACTTTCTGACGTCACGCGGAACTTCAACGCACCATAACTTCGTAATTACTTGTTTGATAGACAAATAAAAATATACGTATCCCATATTTTTTGATAATATAAATAGCACGGTGATGGAGAGGGTTTAAATCCTGGCCCTGATATTATAATACAATCATATTTACAGTTTGAAGTAAGGACTTCAAAAGTTATAATTAGGTGTTTTGTGTAGCACATAAAATTACTATTATTTTTTGTCTGATGTCTACACCCTTATAACGTATAAAGGGAGGAGTCCAAAGCTTAATTATTTGTACGGCATCGAGCGGTGGCTCTATGTAAGTAGATAAGGAAATAATTTTCTCCCTTCTTCCTCACAATGGCCGCTTGTTTTAAAGTATACGAGTATAATAATTATGTTCCTGATACAATGAAGGGATCAGGTAGTAACAGGTGTTTTAAGTGTGGACGTACTTATAGATACCGCTACTAGAAGTAGTTAGATAGTTAAGTATGTGTCATCCAAAAGGATAAGTACCTACCTAAATAATTTCAATTCAATATCATCAACTACAAATAATACAAATTCGACTAAAACTTATTGTTTACATTTTAGGTACACAAAAATACAGGCACAGCCTCAGTATACAGTTAACTAAAAAATCTTACTTTCTTGAAACATTCTTGAGAGGATTTTTATGTCTTCTTAAAAGCAAGGTCTAGAAAGGGTAAATTAAGTTAGGCAGATTTTATACGAAAAGGATATTTTAGTAAGCATCCGAGAAGTACTGTATCTTACATTTTTACTTTCTTATTCACCTTAGATAACACTGCATAATAACCGAGAAACAATCTATAGGAATAAGAATAAAATTACTTAATAAAATCAGCCTAGATACATTTGGATCCAGTTAA
>NW_021132150.1:0-167039 GCF_004193835.3 Ostrinia furnacalis | reverse complement strand
CCAAATAATTTCATAGCCCCATTTAAGTTTCTTGTATTTAGGCTAAGTCTTTATTCAATAAATTTATCTTATCTTATCTTATATTTAGGTAAACTCTTGTGTAACCGCACCACTTCACGCGGTAATTTAGGGGGTAAATTAATGGCATCATTATTGCGGCAAATGAGCGGTAGACGATAAGCTAAGTGTATATGTAAAGAAAACCTATTTTGTATGTTGTCTTTGGTTTATTTTTCTTTAAGAGTAAAATGTCATGTCACACGAGCATGTCATGTGTCATGGAGATGTATTTTATAAATTACCGATAAAATGTTAATATTGTTTTAAATCGGTTAATGAGACGGAATAAGAGCTTTGAATGTTAATTCTGTTATTTATTTTCAGAAACGCATAAATGCTTTTATTTCGAACAATATCATTATACAGGGTGTTACTTTGCATTCTTGCCATATTTACAGAGGTTACTATATTACTGATACTGAACACAAATCCGTAAAAAAATAATGCCCGAAATTATTTTTTTTAAATCTTGAGTATTTTATTTTATCGACAATCTGTTAAACACATCACTAATTATCGTAACGCATGCACATCACTTGTTGGCGATGGCGATGAAGACTTTTTTACTTTTTATTATATTTTTAAATATCTATTGCAATCTATTGTCTTTAAAATGTCTTTTTGACACTTGTAAAAAACTGAGAAATCCATCAATCACAAATCACGTTACAAATAATACAAAAATGTCTGAAGTGTATTCAAACAACGAATAATTTAATCAAAATGGTGCTTGGAGTGTCTGCAAGACGTCTTAGACGAAATGCTTGATGACATACCCTTAGCGTTACACCAAATGCTCTACTACCAGCAGGATGGTGCTCCCCCACAATAAGGCTCATTAAGGACGTCAAGTGCGCGAATAATACGTTTGGTGAACAGTGGATTGGACGAGTGGTCCAGTAGCTTGGCCACCACGATCCTCGGACCTGACACCAATGGATTTTTGGAGTGACTTGAAACGACTGGTATGCGCAGAAGAGATAAACAGTGTAAACGCGTTACAGGAAAGGATTGTTTTAGTGAAACTGTGAGACAAAACGTTTATGTGTTGCGAAAACTAAAGCGAAAAACCTACGCTTCGCCGTGCTAGACTGTGCCTTCATCAGAACGGAGGACACTTTGAACACTTGCTTTGCAGTACGTAAACTTTGTAAGTAGGAACTTATAAATAAATAATTAATTGTGAATAAGGTGATTTCATTTCATACTTAATTTATTAATTTGTAAAAATAGGGTACAATGTTAAAATCAATTAAAACCTAATAATTNGCGAGCGGCGGCGCGCGCGCCACGCGTCCGAGCCACGCGTCCGGATGCGGCAGCGCGGCGGCCGCCCGGACGGGCACCGGCTCGGCCTCGGCCTCGGCCAGCGCGCGGAGACCGAGCGATAGTTGCTGGCACATCGCCGCCACTGGGTCTTCGCTCATCGAGCCGAGAGAGGTGATTGAGTTCTGGAATGGAAACGGTATTTTAAGTTACTTCACGTTTAACGTATAAAAGTAGAAATTACACACACACACGAATTTGAAAGGCGATTCTAGGGCATTGAATTTGGAATATGAACTTTTGGGATGTGTCAAACTAAGTTATTCTGGCGATATCAGCTTCTTTTCGATCGACCAAATAGATAAAAATGGCTGCACTAAAATGCATACCTATTTAATTTTTATCCCTATTATCAGCAATGGATATTACACAACAGGTTAACCGTTGGGGAAGAAAGGTTCTCAACTTTGTACAGGAAGACGCAGCGTACTGGGGACTACCTGGCTGCCTGTGGTTGACCAATTTGTTAAGCTTGCGCAAAGTCATCCAAAACCCATTTGTTGTTTCCTTTTATTAAGGTTTACATCTAGCCTGGCCCCTCTTTCCCACTGGGCACTCTGGGCACGTGCCCAGTGCCCCACGAACGAGGAGGCCCCCGCCTGTTCTCACAAAAGATCTTTCTCCAGATAAATAATAAATATCCTTGGACATTTTACACTACGCTTCTAGTCCCGAACTAATGATGAGAAGGGCCTCCCTTGATCTTCATGTGACCAGGGCCCCTAGTAGATTAAAGACGGCCCTGAATCTAGCAGTAATCTTCTAGCTAGACGATAAAGCTGTTAGTAACTACTCCAGGTTGGAAGGGAGCGGCTTGTGATAGTGTCGTGTTACCTCAGCGGGCGGCGGCTCGGGCTTGGCCAGCAGCGCGGGCGGCGCGGGCAACGGCTGCGCGCGCGGCGGCGAGGCGAGCCCGGCGCGCGCGCGCTCCAGGTTGGACGGCAGCTCGCTGATGCGCAGCGACATCTGCCGCTTGAACGGGGAACTGGAAATAATATGGCTGGTTAGAGATTATGGCACTTAGTGAAGGTTGAGAGTGAGAGTGAAATCGAATATGGCGCATGAGTTAAAAGTAAAAAATAATATCTATCTATCTATATAAATAAAAATGATTCATGTTCGTTAGTCTGATTAAAACTCGAGAACGGCTGGGCCGATTGTGCTGATTTTGGTTTTAAAATGTTTGTCGTGGTCCAGGGTAGGTCTAAACGGTAAACAAATACGCGCGCGATATTGTTTTTCTGTGACAGACAAAATTCCACGCGGGCGAAACCGCGGGCGGAAAGCTAGTTTCCAATAAATGACACATAAGTCAAACTTTAAAGATACTATTTGACAGATTAGGACAAATTAACTGACCGTTTGAATAAGTCTGATTATCGAGTAAAATGTTATACTTTGATTGAGTCAATAAAGTAATGAAACCAATAATGTAGTCTTTAGTTTATGTACCATTCAGGGCCATAGCTGACCTATTTATACTTTTACAAGCTTTAAGGTACTCGACCCTATGATTTACAGTAAAAATATTTTACATTTAAGGAATTTACAAGACTATACTCGCTAGGCACTGCAATAGTAGACAAAGGTCGGATATTACGAATTTCTCATTAATTTTGGGTATCAACAAACACTGTTAAAAAAAAATACATAATATTCGATTTCACTTCTCATATTCTACTATGTATTATTATTTTATTCAACATCACACAATGCACAAAATTAGTATGTTATCTAATGACATCTATAAAAAGATGTCTACTTTCTAACATAGATTCACAGTTCGCACACTAGTCAACAAAATAAGCATTTGAAATAAAAAAGTGTGAAGTATTCATTTTGCTGTCTCACATCTAGTTTTTGCCAACCATAACNTTAAACTTTAATGAATTTTAATTACCTAACTTGCCTTACTTATCGTCATCTCAGTACTATCTATTTATTCTATCTGCCATTGGTTATTTTTACAGGTCAACGTGTTTTTTTCTATTATAGGTATACCTAGATTCTGTCCTTACGCAATTTATCTGACTAAAAGCTTGTTACTTATTTATTATCCGTGTTTTTTTTAGATTTACTTTAAAATTAAGTTACGTTATAAATGTATTTTTGTTAGAGATGAAACGGATATCCGGTAACTATCCGGTAGGCCGGATATCCGGCCTAAATTTACTATCCGGCCGGATACCGGATAGTAACTCACTATCCGGCCGGATACCGGATATTAAAAAACTACGACAATTTCCTATTAATAAAATGAAATACGTCATTAATCTTTGAGGTAAACATCAATAAAATGGATTATAATAATAACGGCTTTTATTTAAAGCCCAAAAAGCCATATTATTAAGGCCTTTAAAAAAACTAATTTCTTTTTCTGGGCTATTCACTCTAATGACGAATACCTACATAAATGGTAAATATCTGTTAAGGGCCGATTTTTCAATCGTCGGATAACTTTTAACTAAAGAATAAGTTTGGCACATTGACAGTTTCAGTATAAGAAACATGTCAAAATGACAATTTTATTCTTCGGTTAAAAGTTATCCGACGATTGAAAAATCAGCCCTAAGTCGAAATATTGCCAAATAAGATAGGCGATCTTTTTTTCACTGATGGATGGTCTGATGTCATGATGCAGTTCAGTCAGATTACGCAGCAAGTAAACTAATTTAAGGACATCATCCATTTTGGCCCAAAATCAAAAGTGCCGGCAAAAAAATAAAAGTGCTGTATTCTGATAGAGCACGTCCCCCTTAGCATTTAATTTTGTTAATATGGCACCAAAGCTGTAGCACCACTGTGCATCGTAGTATTCGAGTTCTAAAAGTCTGTCTTTTTAACATTACGATTAAACTATTTACTAACAAATGAAGTCTTGAGTGATAAATGCTAAGGCAGACGTGTTCTGTCAAAATACAGCACTTTTTTTGTTGGCCGGCACTTTTGATTTTGGACAAAAAATATATGAAACGTGGATGACTTTAAGATCTCAAATACTACGACGCACAGTAGTGCTACAGCTTTGGTGCCTAAGTAACAAATGCTAAGACGGACGTGTTCTGTCAGAATACAGCTCTTTTTTTTGTTGGCCGGCACTTTTGATTTTGGACCAAAAATGTATGGATCGTGGATGATGTCCTTTTTGCTATTCAATCACACACTCACAATGGCAACTGAAATCGCCCGAATTGATCTGCCCCATAGACAAGTGGCAAAATCTGTCATTCTATTCGAACTGATTCGATTTTCGAAAAGTGTGACTAGTCTAGTCTACTAATAGACCCACTGATCGCGTTCGAAGCACCACGAAACTCGTCACGACATGCAACGAGACAATGGGCCAACTATCCGGCCGCCGGATATCCGGCTATCCGGCCTAGCAGCTGGCCGGATATCCGGTATCCGGTATCCGGCCAAACAACTATCCGTTTCATCTCTAATTTTTGTTTACACAAGTAAATCTCGCGACGAGCTTTTAGTCATATAAATTGAGTAATGATAGAATCTTTATTTTTTATTCTATTCTTTTTAGAGCATACAAAACCTTGTTTTTTAAAGAATGTTTTTCTTTTAATTTTAATTTAAGCATTTTAGTATTTATGATGCGGAATTTACTACGGCGTAGTAGCATCGTTTTTCTCTAATGTAGCTCGTAATAATTCGAAGAATTCTTATGGCCACATTCCAGCTCCATCATCAGACCCTGTTTACATATAGAATTGNTATATGTTACGGTCAAAGTGATAAATGTGAAAATTATGAATAATCGCCGGTTATTATGAATAATAACCGCATGATTTGGTAAATGTGATTAATATGAGGTCATTTATGTGTGTATAAAACTAAATAGGCGGCTTAGGGGTGGCCCAAGGGCCACCCCCGCCGCACCTTAACCTATTTTTCACTTTTAATCAAAACATTATGTTATAGGCATCATGGAAAAGTAATATTATGCAAGAAACATTCCAAACTCATTATGCCAAATTATATTAATATATGATATCAAAACGTTCAAAAGTTTGGCTGTATACGAGCACGTACACAAGATGTTGTTCTCTTTTATGAAATTTGTTAGTACTAAGTTTGAATTATTAAATAATCACTGTTAAATGTGATTAATTTATCACTTTTACCGCGACTGTCGGTAATTTTTCATAATAACCGGTTATTATTAATAATTTTCAATTAATCACATTAACCGTAACATATATATAAGAGAGAGCTATTTTTCTATCCCCGAGTAGGCATCGAAAACAAAACACGCGCGGCGGCCGCCGGCACGGCTAATCTGCAAGGAATTCACGAGCGAGCAGTGACCGATCACTGAGTTTAGTGTATTTTGAATTTGATTAGTTTTCTCGAGTATTAAGAGTGAAATTTGCTTGCAATGGATTACACTAGTATTTAAACGAAATAGTGCTCGACTCTCAGGGCAAATCATATTGTTGACTGTATTGAGTAGACATTTTTTTAAATACCTTTGCTTACTTTTGTGTTTAAACTGTAGACTTAAAGACAGCACCTTTTCTGTCGTTTCAGGTCCGGTTCACAGCGCTGGAGCGGCGGCACCACTGCCGCGAGTGCGGGCGCGTGTTCTGCGGCCGCTGCAGCCGCTACGAGGCGCCCGTGCGCCGCCTGCGCGCGCTGCGGCCCGTGCGCGTCTGCCAGCGCTGCCACGACCACATACACGGCAAGAAGGAATAAACTTACCATTACAAGTAACTGGAGCGATGTCTGGTGAGATGAACATGTTTGAAAACTAAGCTACTGTATGTTATATAACGATCTCCACAAGATAACATTAAAATGTATACTGCAAGTCTGGGCCATATCTGCGCAGAAAACTGCGCGCGCTGTGACCCGTGCGCGTCTNATATTGCATTGTCATCCGAATTGCATGTGTATCCGAAATCTTAACTCAATCGGTTGTCGTCAGGAAATAGGTCTAACTAATTCAGCTTGCAAAATTCCACCCGAACAAACATAGGTTACACACAACATACATTGTAAGCTAAATAAAATAAAATAAAAAATATTATAAATACCTTACTATACGGTGCGCTAGTTTAGAACATTTCGGGCGATCACTTGCGCCTGCGTTGGATGACATCGACATCAAGGTTCATCAATTCAAGTTTAAAATAATAGGCAGTAATGTATGAAGAAAGAGCTTCTATTCTGTACCTACCTATGCCCGTGTATTTTTGATCGGTGTCAAATCGGAGTTTTCGTGCGGGGTGCGCGGGTGTTGTGCGAAGCGTGAAGGTCAAACGCTCAAGGTCATTGAGGACTCTAATCGCCTTAAGCTAAATTACACCATATTGTTAATGACATTGAGCATACATTTTTTTAAATACCTACGCGAAGTAAAACTTCTGTACGTAGTACTTATTATTATTCTGTGGTATAACTGGCATATTGACAGTTTCAGTATGAGAAAATTATGTCAAAATGTCGAATAACTGACGATTTATTCTGAGATTAATATTTACTCTTGTTTGGTCGAATCCACCCTTAATATTGCTTGGGTTCCAATCTGGGGTCTTCGATCGAAATCTTTTTTATTTTTCAAAAATAAATGAATATAATAAATCAAGTAACAAAAATTGCTATTATTTTTGCATTTAAGAACATTCATATTGTTGACCTAAAAATCATGTGAATGTTTCAGATATTCCGCTGGTCGGCGCCCGATATGTCAAGCGTGTCAGGCGCTAAAGGCGGGCCTGCCGACCACTGGGTGCGAGACGACACCGCGCCTTACTGCACACAGTGTCAGGTAATAAATAACTAACCTCATATTAAAACAGTGTTCTAGACCTCTTCTAACATATACCAAATATAACAAGAATTTTTCATGGTATAGCACCGGTGGCGGTCTTTTTGCATAACAAAGAAGTTTAAGTTTTGTTTTATTTTCTTGATGTTGTTTTGTGTCGCTGAATAAAACATTTCATTTCCATTTTTTTATCTATGTAAACGGTAGTGTAACCGCACCAATTCACGTGGTAATTAATGCCATAATTATTGCGATACACTAACGGCAGACGGTAAGGACTGTTATGTAGACCACGTGTCAGCAGACGCACTTACACGTATAGAAAGTATTCGTAAAGGCCTTGATTGGGAATTACTTTCACGGCACAGAAAAATGACAGGCATCTTAAGTTTTTAGATTCAAAAAACTCATCATTACAATTACTACACTCGGCATCAAATAAATCGCACCTCCCGCGACAAGCACTTATCAAACGTATGCATCCCCACTTTCCACCAACATTGGTACCATTTGAAAGCCTAGTTCTAAACTTCATTTCATTAAAGGAAAGGTTTTTACCCCAAAAATGTGTCTTTACAAGGACCCAGAGTCACTTCTTCAAAAAATAGGTAGTTACGCTATAGGCATTTTTTATGACTATAAAACTGTTAAGTTGGGATTAATCGCTATCCATCTGTTAAAGAGGACACGTGAGATCTTTATTTGGTTTTATAACCATAAAAAATGGTCTAATTGATCCCAGAGGTGAGCCCAAAGTGAAGTCTATTTTCAAGTCACATTTATGGTACATGTTAATCATTTATTTAGGAATGAAATGTATTTTTCTTTAAGGATATTTATTGGGCTTTCAAATAACACCAATATTGTTGGGGTACCGTGATTGTGTCAGAAGAAAATCTTTGATGTTGATTGTTTGATGATGAGATGTTGTTCTCTTTTATGAAATTTGTTAGTACTAAGGTTGAATTATTAAATAATCACTGTTAAATGTGATTAATTTATCACTTTTACCGCGACTGTCGGTAATTATTCATAATAACCGGCGATTATTCATAATTTTCACATTTATCACTTTGACCGTAACATATATACAAATAAAGAAATGTTGACTTCTTAATTTGCCAGATTAAGAAGTCGCCGCCGGACCCTATCTACTGTATGTTATACCTTTTATATCCTTGCAGGTGCGTTTCACAGCGCTGGAGCGGCGGCACCACTGCCGCGAGTGCGGGCGCGTGTTCTGCGGCCGCTGCAGCCGCTACGAGGCGCCCGTGCGCCGCCTGCGCGCGCTGCGCCCCGTGCGCGTCTGCCAGCGCTGCCACGACCACATACACGGCAAGAAGGAATAAACTAACCCTTACGAGTAACTGGAGCGACGTCTGGTGAGATGAACATGTTTTAAGAAACCATCCGATCTTTAAATTGTGTTAAATAACGATCTCAACAAGATTAACATGACTACGAGTCTGGGGTATATCTAACTACACCGTTTTCGTTCCGCTGCGACCCGTGCGCGTCTGCCAGCGCTGCCACGACCACATACACGGCAAGAAGGACTAGTCCAACCATTACAATACTTTATGTTGGAGGGATGTCTGGTGAGATGAACATGTTTTAAGAAACCATCCGATCTTTAAATTGTGTTAAATAACGATCTCCACAACTCCACTGTAAATTTGTGTTAACGATGTCAACAAGATAACATTATGTGTACTGCAAGTCTGGGACATTGCGCAGAAAACTGCGCGTGCGCGTCTTCTAGCGCTGCCACAACAACATACACGGCAAGCGGTGTAGATTCCCACCCCAACCGACGCGATACTAAAGACATGTAGCCGAGTGAGATGTACACGAATATACTGCGGAACTGGGACCTTTTTAACTGCGCAATGAGGGCTATCGTTTTTATACTTAACAGTTGGCACCCTTGGCGATTGACAGGACATTACTCTACAGTGGCGCCATCTTGATAAGTGCAAATGCGATAGTCCTCCTACCACTTTAGCGCTCACCAGTTGGTGCCACTGTCTTCGCTACTAGCAAGTGACAGGACCTTACTCTACAGTGGCGCAAACTGGTGAGCGCTAAAACGATAGCCCTCATTTGGCCCATGCCCGTTTGCTAGCACTACCACGACAATATACATGGCAATTAGCAACAGAGAATAGATCACCACACCTAAATCGACACGAAACTAACGTAACAACTCGAACGATAATGATGCTAGTCTCTGCGTCGCAACCTGCGACGCCGCCTACTTATCACCCTGCTGCGATACTAAAGCCAGTGGGATAATGTCGAGACAAATGGTATCTTTCCTGTGTAGTAATCATGTAATCTATCGATCAAATTGCTTTATTGTTGATCACGGGTACAAAACGTAATTATTATATTAAGAGCAGAGGTGGAATTGTGTAAAGCAATCGTAATCATTTGACAGTTCATAACGTACGATAAAGTCAGTTAAACAAAGCGTTTGACAGAATAATCGTACGTTATGAACTGTCAAATGATTACGATTGCTTTACACAATTCCACCTCAGATCTGTATTCCTCGTGTAAAGGTAAACTTAAAAAACATAACCCTCCTTCTGGCGCAGTCGGGTAATAAAGTGTTTATATTGAAGAGACGGTTATTGGTTTATACATATTATGTATTTTAAGTTAATAATATGTATGTATTAACCTATTCAGTCAATTTTATCGTACCTACTGTTTTCCTTTAAAAAGTAGGGACTTGAAAAGAACGAGCCACTGTTGCTTGAATTGATGAGTATATTAACATTAAAATTTATGGATGTAACAACTTTGATTTAAAGAACGATCGAGGGGAAGACTGTATTTGTTTCAGTTTGCACTGTACTTTATTATTTTTTATGATGCACAACAATTCTCTCTTATTCCTTAGTTTCCTCATTTTAAAATTTTAATTTATTATATTTACATATACTTTTTATTTTTCTTACTATTTAAATTCTTTGTCAACGGTACACTGGAACCATCCATTTAACTGTTGTGGAAATATTTCAAAGCGTCTTAATGTTAATATTTGTGAGCTCCTAGTCCATTTACTGATTGAATACGTATGAGACCCGTTTATGTCGAACAAATATTAATAAAATAAGGTTTAATAGCCGTGCACAAAAAGTGAAATATTATTTTACATCGTAATATTTATACAATTCATCATAATAAAGAATCCATCATTAGACGTGCCAATAAATTACTATTTTAAGACATTAGAAATAGATCTGTTTTTATTGAAGTATGGGAAAGTAGAGCATATTTATTTATTATTTTTAATTTCTAAAATCATATCTCCAAATCAATATTTATCTTTACACGATACCTTCGCTAATACTAACACAATTTTAAGATTACCGAGTTCCAATCAAGAGTGCGTTGAATTAAATGTTATTATGATATTGATAATTATAATAATATCGAATAGACTGTGTCAGTTAACATTTAAAACGATTTATTTCGTGGCGCAAATAATTGACATCTTGCACGCATTGGGGGTGGTTAATTTGACGCTGGCCCCGCTTTCGCTACTCTCATGTTAGCGTGTAGTGAAAAGACATTTAGACAAATACAAATTGCAGAATTCATATTTTTTCTGTTTATGGTTTTTAAATACATTTAAATTATAAGAACATGTTACGTGTTATGTGTGTTAATGAATTACATAAAATATTAAATTGTATTTCCTAAATGAAAACGGCATAAACTCAAAATATACAGGATGCAAGGAATAGTTTGGCAATATCTTTTACAGTGAATTTGAGTCGTGCTTCTAAGATGAAACACTTAGTAACTATTTTTGTACACTTTTTACGTTATGATATGTGTCTTAATTTACTTTCCGAAAAAATGTAGTAATTTTATGATCCCAAATTCAAGTCAGCGATTTAAGTTTACTGAAGTTTTAGACACTTACATCCTGTTTATATCCGTTGTGAGTCTAATGAATTAAAAGAACAGTATGTTATGTTCCATGTGTATATTAATAATGTAATGATATAATCAATTAAAACAAGACGTTAATGAAAAATATAAACAAAATAAATTTAAATGATTCTTGCCAATAAATTGAAAATTCTACAAATTTTGTCTAAAGAAATCAGTATTAATAAATCTAAGGAATCTAAAGATTTTTATTGCAAATTAATAATCAGATTGGTTATTTATGATCTCGATCTATTCAGTTTGAATGGAACTTAGAAAAACTAATGTATTGATATTAATTAAATTGTGATGTGATTATTGAGGACTAAACAAATGTATTAATATTATAATTATTTGAAATGTTTTTTTCGTATATTAATTTAAATGTGATATATTTTTATTATTTTAGAAGCTTTGTGAAATGATGATATTTATAAAAGTTTATTATGTCATTATCATTCCAGTTTTTTTGGAATTATAACTATCCATTATGAATTGTATGAACTAGTCATATTTATGTATTATATTTATGTTGTGTTTAGTTAGTTAGATACTAATGTTACTTTCTGCTTTAGTATTTGTTTTACTTTTTAACTATCTGCATTTTAGGTAACATTCCCAGTTACTATACTCGTTGTTACAAATCTATATTTTAAGGACACATTATAAACGTATAATAGGTACACGTTTTACAGATATAATATGTGCTTTGTTGCAACGTTTTATTAATATTATACAAATATAATAATATAATACATTTCATAAAACATAATATAGTAATCATAAACCCTATCCACTTACAGGGTACATAAATAAATATTGGAATTGCTATTGTATCTACCGTGCTTCACACTACAGTGTGCTTATGAAACTCGCAAAAAAAATGAATATCAGTTTTAAAGTGTAGTAATATAAAATAATTTTGCCAACGTCTGAATGTTATGTACCAAAAATATTAAAACTTCCACTTTTTAAAGAAGTTTATCACAACTAATACTTTTTATTAATTTTGATGAAACTTTGGAAAAAATAAACTAATCAACAACAGCGTTTGCAAAATACGATGATGTATAAATCATCCAACGTAGTTTTCTATGTTTGTAAATTGGTAGAGATGTTAGAAGGATTGGAATGTAAGACGATAAGAATAATAATTAAATATCTTACAAAATTAGAGTTGGAGAAATAATTTTAGATGGAATCTGGTCTCTGTAGTACATAACAAAGCTATTTGATATAATTAGGCTTAAATATATGTAAGTGGATGTTTCTTAGTCACCTGATCTGTATGTATAGAAGAATAATTTACAGACAATATATACGTTGTTTAGGTAGTATGTAGGCACTGAAGTTTATGCCGTTGACTAATATATTCATGTATAAATGAATTAAATGGTGCAGCAAGCCGAATACGGTGTTTTATTTCATTGTTTACCTTTATTTTAAAATATTATCTTACCAAAAGATTCTCAATCAGGTAAACATACAAACAGTTTATTTTTAATTCTTGATTGTAGGCAAATAGGATGAAATAAAAGATGTTTTTCAACTAAACATAATATTTATTATTCTTCATAATATTTGAACTCTTCGTTATCTAAAATATCTACAATTCGCGTAGGTATTTACACGCTTTAGACAAAGATAAAATCACTGTAGAAAGAATATACAATAACATTCAACGAATTTTTTGAACGACATGATTTTGGTTCTAAATTAAGTACTTTTTCCCACAATATCGATTTATTGTAAAACCAAGTCGTAACATTAATATTCTTTTTCATTATAAGTACACGTTCGGATTTAGCTTACCGAAGAACCTAACTTAATGTACTTTTTATGTAACAGACATAATATTCACAAAATATGGTGCTTTTAAATATAAGAGTGCATTATACATTTCTAATGTCGGATAATTCAGTAGACAGATATCACATAATAATTTTATTACTCGAAAACCTCTGGTATTGATGATAAGATTTAAGAAATATATTTTTATTATCTCTGATCATCATTTTAAATCTGATGAGCTAGTAAGTATAATATAGTCAAAAATATGTTTGAATAAATAGCAGAATGGCAGAGAGTGAAGTCATTTTGTATTCTTTTTAATAAATATAATGTCAATTTAATCATACGGATAATGTGCCACTGTTAACGAGTAATAATAATACATTTTCACAACATCAATAATTTTCTATAAGAGGAAATATTTTTAAGTACATTCCCAATATTACGGAGATCTCAGTAAGTAGATAAAAGGCGCGAGATACATTACGCAATGCTTCTTAGTAAGGTACATTTTATTAAGTACTATATTTTACAAACTGTTACAAATGTAAGTACACGCGTGCGATATAATATTCATTATACATTTATGCAAGGCTAGCTAGTGATATGCGATCATTGTTTAGTTCCACTATACTATCACCAATATACATTTGCAGTAAACTGGAATGTAAAAATTAAATAAATTATTGACGGATTTATACTGAAGTTATTTTTATGAAACATTCAAATAAGGACTAATGAATTTAAGACGGACCAAGTTAGTTATTGTTGTCTGGTTTTGAACAATATGTAAAATACTTTTGTCAATAGACATCGATAAAACCAATAACAAAATAAATGTAACATAAACATAGATACTTATTTGAAAACAACAAGTACACCATCTACTACAGTGAACAGACGTAAGATAAGAAACATTATCATTTGTTCGACCCGAAAACCACCCTAAAGTTAATCGCTATTAATAAAAAAAGTATAAAAAACAGATCCACGAAGGGTACACAAGTAAATATCCTACAAATTTACAATTATATACAAAAGGAAAAAATATGTCCAAAACCCTATGATACAATTACGTAATTGTTTAACAATAATAAAATACTGCATTGTTCATTTAATGTTTCCACGCGTTTACGAGGCGCCCGGCACGAAGTAATACTGCATGGACGAATGTTCCGCGGACACGACAGCCTACGCGGGCGATGTGCAACGCAGAAGCACAGTGCGAGTTTATAAAGTACAACTACATGCACGTAAGCTGAATTATATTTTTACCTAACGATATATAAATAATGTTAGAAGCTAGAATAGTATTCAAGCCCGTGATGAACGTATCTAATGATACTTCCTTCCATAACTGTTGTCTATTTTAACATGCCAGTTTTAGCGTATCTTTATGTTATTCGCTATGCATGTTTCGATGTTAGGATTTAGTGGCTGAGATACGTTCTTAACTAGTAGGTAGCTTGAAAAAATTGTGCTTTACTTTTCATGTATTACATACAAACAATTCAATCTAAATACAACCGATACTTTCAATGTGTTTGAATCAAACAACAGACGCCGCAATTTTCAATAAACTCACACTCATCTATTAACAAATAATTAAGTATATTTCTCAATAAATAAGTTTCCTCCACAAATCCGTTGAATATTTTTCTTCCTGGCAAGGGATTTTTGTATATACGTACATAAATATACATTATATTAATACATTCAAGTGCGGACTATGCGTAAAATGGCATAAACACACTTGATGCGTCATCGTCGCCCGACCAACGCGGGTGTCGCACCATTTAGTGTTCGTCGTAGGAACTCTAGCGGCCGAGCGACGCGACACAATACTGACAGCGTAGCGCCTCTATGCTAACAACAAGTGCGCAGAAATTGGATTAACATTTTAAAACATGTCCAGAGGACAATATAGTCACTCTCTTATGTATAATCACAGGTGATATACATAAATAAGTGAGCAACGACGGCATCACTATTTATTCGTCGATTTTAATACCTAACAACAATAATGGGATTATCAGAACGATTAAATATTTAAGTACAAACTCACGTTCTTCGTTGTTACTACGTACGTCAAAGCCATTGCAATTTTAGTCCCAATATTTTGATTGGGAAATAATTTTAATAGAATAAATATTTTGTTGATTACGACATAACTATTTAATCATATCAAACATTTAATTTTCGAGGTTAATGACAACACATTTTTGTAACACTGCAATCGTACACCATTTAGAAAAATATATTTACAAGCACTTTTTCAGGTACTATTTGCAGTAACTCAAATTGAGAATTTCCAATATCCAAGCCACATTATAAGCGCTAATTTCCAGATATTTATGCTTACTGCTTAGATCAGACAATACGTGATTAATGTTCTTCCTTGGAAATCTTTCTGTTGAAGTGTCACCATAATCAGCATAACGACTGTATAATTAAATATTGGACGTTTTAATCTTCATATGAATACCCAGCACACAATAATAAAATTCCATACAAGACTCGATTGACTTCACCCATGTATCGTGTACATTTGAAATAGGAACTGGATTTAATATGGATTCACTTATTCCCAATGCTTCGTTGTTTCCATCAAAAGCTGAAGTATTATGGCTTCAAGCGGTCTTTTTTATTCTCAAATTAAGTTGCGGCTACTATCAATTTACGGGTGCCAGAATTTCCAATGCGCAGTAGTTATCGACAACTGAAGCATTACTGCTTCAAGGATCTTCACTTTACGCTACGGCTTACGGGCCACACAAAATTTAATCCAGAGCTGGACTTTTCCGTCTTCAAACGATGAGTTGTCCCTAGCCGGCCACAAATGACTACCAGGAGACGGAATCAATAGATTTACAGATGCCAACATTCCCATTGCTTCGTCGAAATTACTATCAAGAACTTCACGTTCAAGCGGTCAGGTGTCACCTATTTAGAGGGGAGCGGGGGCGGGCGCGGGCGCCAGGAAGGGGTTGGTGGAGTGGTGTCCGGCGTAGCTGGCGGCGCGTCCGGCGGCGGCGAGCGGCGGCGCGCGCGCCACGCGTCCGAGCCACGCGTCCGGATGCGGCAGCGCGGCGGCCGCCCGGACGGGCACCGGCTCGGCCTCGGCCTCGGCGAGCGCGCGGAGACCGAGCGATAGTTGCTGGCACATCGCCGCCACTGGGTCTTCGCTCATCGAGCCGAGAGAGGTGATTGAGTTCTGGAATGGAAACGGTATTTTAAGTTACTTCACGTTTAATGTATACAAGTAGAGATTACAGTTACAGACGAACTTCAAGGCGATTCTTGTGCAATCGAATTTTGGGAGTTACGGATTTGTCAAATTAAGTTATTTTGGCTGTATCAGCTTCTTTTCAATTGACCAAATAGACAAAAAATATTGGGCAGTTGCCTTCACTACAAACGCATACTTATTAGATTTTTATTTATCTCTCAACTACACGAGATAAATCAGACAAAGTGAAATGGATATTTCTATTGCACATTAGAACAAGTTAACCATTGGGGAAGAAAGATTTTCAACTTTGTAAATGAAGTTGATCGAATTACAATTAAGTTAGCGCGAAGTCACTGCGTGCAAAGAGCCCAAAACTATTTGTTGACTTCATGCTAGACTATTTACGTCTACTAAAGTCCGGTCGCCGAGCAAATAGAATTTCGTACAATGACCCTAAGCTACCCATCCTTATCGCTCGCGCATAATTATATTGCTGTCGCGACTGTGCGACGTGCGGACGCAGTGAGTGTGCAATATAATGACGCGTGAGCGATAAGGATGGGTAGCTTATGGTCATTGGACGAAATTCTATGTGCTCGGCGACCGGACTTTAGCAGTAATCTTCTAGCTCATTGCTTCCCAAAGTGGGGGGCGCAAAGACCTTTAAGTGAGGCGCGGACCATCTGTAAGAAACCTGCGACCGCTGAGAGAATGCATTTCAGACTGCTCGATACGACCAATAAATAATCTTGACTAGAGGAGGGGGGGCGCGGAATTTTTTGTATGGTCGAAAGGGGGCGCGTCTCAAATAAGTTTGGGAACCAATGTTCTAGCTAGAAGATAAAGTTGTTAGTTACCTCAGCGGGCGTGCTTTTAAGCGATTTTGTGAAAAATATTATTGGCAGGTAGTTGCTAATTGCTCATAAGATAGGCCCCCTTAATTGATATTTATTGTCCGTAGTGCATAATCTTTTCTTAAAGGTTTTAAACCTTTGTTCGTCACCTGTCATCCGCTTTGCAATAGAGGGAAGTCGGACCTTTCGAACTCCTCCTATGTTCTTCTGATTAATTTCGTTGCGGGTCCAATGACAGTTTAACTTTCCCCCGGGACAAACTTGACCTTCATTGGTTGGGTTTATGTGGCGGTCAAGCTGTAGATCCTGGCTACACAGGAGTTGCAGTGGTGGGAACGAGAGGTGGGAATGGTTCAGTTACCTCAGCGGGCGGTTGCTCGGGCTTGGCCAACAGCGCGGGCGGCGCGGGCAGCGGCTGCGCGCGCGGCGGCGAGGCGAGCCCGGCGCGCGCGCGCTCCAGGTTGGACGGCAGCTCGCTGATGCGCAGCGACATCTGCCGCTTGAACGGGGAACTGGAAATAATTTGGCTGGTTAGACATGATGGCAGTTAGTGAAGGTTGAGAGTGAGAGTGAAATCGAATATGGCGCATGAGTTAAAAGTAAAAAATAATTATCTATCTATATAAATAAAAATGATTCATCTTCGTTAGTCTGATTAAAACTCGAGAACGGCTGGGCCGATTGTGCTGATTTTGGTTTTAAAATGTTTGTCGTAGTCCAGGGTAAGTCTAAACGGTGAGCAAATACGCGCACGATATCGTTTTTCTGTGACAGACAAAATTCCACGCGGGCGAAGCCGCGGGCGGAAAGCTAGTTTCCAATAAATGACACATAAGTAAAATTTTAAAGATACTATTTGACAGATTAAGACAAATTAACTGACCGTTTGAATAAGTCTGATTATCGAGTAAAATGTTATACTTTGATTGAGTCAATAAAGTAATGAAACCAATAATGTAGTCTTTAGTTTATGTACCATTCAGGGCCATAGCTGATCTATTTATACTTTTACAAGCTTTAAGGTACTCGACCCTATGATTTACAGTAAAAGTATTTTACATTTAAGGAATTTACAAGACTATACTCGCTAGGCACTGCAATAGTAGACAAAGGTCGGATATTACGAATTTCTCATTAATTTTGGGTATCAACAAACACTGTTATAAAAAAATACATAATATTCGATTTCACTTCTCATATTCTACTATGTATTATTATTTTATTCAACATCACACAATGCACAAAATTACTATGTTATCTAATGACATCTATAAAAAGATGTCTACTTTCTAACATAGATTCACAGTTCGCACACTAAAGTCAACAAAATAAGCATTTGAAATAAAAAAGTGTGAAGTATTTATTTTGCTGTCTCACATCTAGTTTTTGCCAACCATAATNACGGATTTCATTGAGTTTTTTTAAAAGTACAATAACAATAGGTAATGATTAATTATAAATTGATAACAATTTTGCTAATGAATTGTAATTAACTAGCGGCCGCCCGCGACTTCGTACGCGTGAATCCCGTTTTTCCCGCTAATTCCCGTTCCCGTGGGAATTTCGGGAATTCCTTTCTTAGTGCACCTCTACGGTACCTAAGCTACGTCCATTCCAAATTTCAAGTGCCTACGTTTAGCCGTTTAGGCTGTGCGTTGATCTGTCAGTCAGTCAGTCAGTTTCTCCTTTTATATATTTAGATTACATTATAGCCTGACCAGGAACATAAAAACCCTCGCCATGTTGCGGAAAACTAATGGTACTAATTTCTTTTCTTCTTCTTCTTCTTTTTTTTATGGCAACGGCTTGGTTTAATGGCAACAGTAACTAAAAACTTCATTGATATGTCACCTTGCATGTCAGTCTATTGCTGTCAAAGTGTAAACAAACTTTATTTTAAATGTGCGCAATTGATTTTGTGAATGAAATTGCTAAAATCTTTTTATAGTCGTGAAAGAAAAGTGGTTCACAATGTGTTAAAGTATTTGTCGAAGAGAAATACCAAGGGTTCGGACAATATTTTCATTGATTAATGTTTCCAACAAAGGTTGTCAAATTGACTGACATGTTTACCTTATAGNACCATAATGGTGTTAATACATGCCGCAAAATGTTCATGCAGTTCATAAAATATCTTGTATCATTTTTAGGGTTCCGTGTCCAAAGGACCCTTTACTAAATCTCTTTTGTCAGAGAGTTGTTAGTTGCATTTCATGAAACGTAAAAGGTATTTTATTTTCTATTTTAAACCAGTGCTATTTTACTGAACTCTTCGTAACCACTTAACCGGTTTTCTACTGTATTTTTTTACAAAACCAAATAATACTACGGACCACTATAAAGCACATCGTCATCAAAGAAAACACGCACGTCTAACGTGCAAAATGCACAATATCATAGAACTGTTGCACTCTAAAAACAAAAATATTAAACAAGACATTAAAGGTGAACGCTCACTTATCTACTTATCTGCAATTTAAATAAACGCTTAGAATTAAATCTTACAGTATTCACACTTACCTACCTTTCTCAACAAACATGTTAGTCTAACTATACAACAATACCTATCTGTATTGTTGGGATGCATGTCACTATTTACGTGATGGTAAATGCGTGTTATTTGACAAAATAGTACTATTTACTATTGTTTTGTACTGAATACCAAACTTCTATGACATCTATTGCAGTCCGCGAGGCAAGACCTGAGCTTTACGGTTTAGGCCCGATTCAACCAAACTTTTATCCGAGAAAACTCCTGGTAACTGGCACATTGACAGTTTCAGTATGGGAAATATTATGTCAAAACTGACGATTTATTCTGAGATTAATATTTACTCTTGTTTGGTCGAATCCACCCTTATTGCAAGATGTTTACGCGTGGTTATGTACACGGTTTTTCACATGCAAACTTAGTTAAAATTACTTTATGTAATTTTGTGTTTGGTGCAAATGCGCAGTAAACCTTTGGACATTGCGACCAAAGTGACGAATTTCCATAACTTTGTGCTGTTTATAAAAAAGCATTGGTAGACAGAAAATTGTGTTTTAAAACTTGATTGATCAAGAATTCTACGAGCAGAGGTTCGTCAAACTATGTGTTTATACTCGTAAATTGACCGCAGATGGCGCGTGATATTTTGTTTTTATACTGATTGCCGAGTATGAAACTTCAAAATGTTATAGCTACATTATAATTCATCATTAAAAAATTGTTATATCACAATTACTTATTCTCTTCACACACGTCTTGTGAATCGATTTCACCGTTCGTGAGACTTTATTATTTAGTTATGTTTAAATTAATCGGGCGTCCTTTCATCACACTTCTTTGTACTTGATAAGTGTGTGTCAATAAAGTTTTATCTATCTATCTATTGCATTGCATTCCATTAGTGTTTATTTATTAGGACTACCAACAAGACAAAAACGTATACAAAAACATGAATTATTATAACTATTGTTATTAGCGTAATGTTTATGTTAAAACATTCAAATGGTGATCTATCCCGGCTTAGGATGCGCCACGATATCTTATCGACGATTTTAGACGACAAATGTACAGGCTTATCGTCGGAAATCGTTAAAATGCCTCGATAAAACATTACAATGGGGCGCATTCTAGGCTAGCTGGTCTATTTGTGGGGCGAAAGTAAAGCTCAGCGTCTGGCCTATATAGTTCTTGCAACTCACGAAGGCGAGTGAGTTTTACTCGTGTGTGTACGTGTACATACATAACGATAGTGTAATATCTGTCTAAACTTGAAAAACGAACAGGGGGCGTAGTGTGAGTTTACGTCAACCGCATTCGATGTCGACTGCGTAAAAAAGTGACATTAAATGTATGACGGATTGTACACACGGCCACACTGTTATCTATCCATTTCCGTTTTTGCTCTCGCTCTAATCAAATGGTGATTCTTTGCGATAGAACGAGATGACATGACTGGCAATGGGCAGTTAACACTGTTGCCGATAGTACAGCGCCCCTAGCGGAAACTTTTAAGAACTAAAATTTACATTTTTAACGCGCTCGCCAGTGACGGACGACGTTTGATCTCACACTAAGCCCTCAGTCGCGAGCCGGCACACGTGAAGCTCACTCGGCTTGGTGGGTTGCAACAACTATACCTGTTGTTGAGCTGCGCGAGCCCGCGGAAGGACTCCTGGCGCTCCAGCAGGTGTGGCGCCGCGTGCGGGCGCTCCACGGCGCACGAGCCTGCGCCCGCGCCGCTGCGGACAACCGGCGGTTAACACGGCCCTCCAAGAGTTACCACTATTCGCTGCTCCCTCCACTAACGGGACTATTCCCACCTCTCGTTCCCACCACTGCAACTCCTGTGTAGCCAGGATCTACAGCTTGACCGCCACAAAATCCAACCAATGAAGGTCAAGTTTGTCCCGGGGGAAAGTTAAACTGTCATTGGACCCGCAACGAAATTAATCAGAAGAACATAGGAGGAGTTCGAAATTAAGGTCTGCCCTCCACTAGAAGTACGGGCCACTACGGGTTATCACTGCCCGCAACCGGGTGTTAACACGGCCCTCCAAGAGATACCACTATTCGCTGCTGCCCCCCACTAGAAGTACGGGCCAGTACGGGTTATCACTGCCCGCAACCAGGTGTTAACACGACCCTCCAAGAGTTACCACTATTCGCTGCTGGAGAGCAGCAGAAGCACGGACCACTACGGGTTATCACTGCCCGCAAGCGGGGGTTAACACGGCCCTCCAATAGATTACACGACGGTTAATATTGTGCTCCCACTAGTTACACAATCCTCCAATGGCTCCAACAGATATACGACTGCTCGCAGCTAGAGATTAACACTACGCGCAACTGAAGGTTAACACTCTCCCGCTAGAGAAGTGCCGCTGCGGACAACCGGCGGTTAACACGGCCCTCCAATAGATAACACTGCTCGCTATTGAAGTTAATACTGCCCGAAATTGGGGGTTGACACTTGCCGCACTTGGCGTTAACACTGCTCTCTACTAGAGATATGACTGCCATAAAAATAAGTTATTACTGCTCGCCACTAGAGGTACGACTGCTCAAAGCAGGACGTCAAAGCTGCCCGCAACTGGGGGTTAACACTGCCCCCTGAAGATATAAAGTGTAATTGTAAATATAAAGTGGAATTTGATACTGCTGTCCACTGGATTTGAATACTGTCCTTCCTTAATTGATTGGGATTATTTGGCAGACCAGCTGAAAATCCTGGTCTATCAAAGATCGGTGTTACCTCTAAATGGATGTTGATGACCGTATCTTCAAATGAAGATTGGTAATGCGCAGTCGTGTGATAACGAGTTCTTCATAACCTTAACCATCTCGCAAATTAAGAAAATTCTCCTCATGGTAGATCGAGTTACTGTTACTGTAAACTTATATTTTTCCTAGCAAGCAACTATGATGACATCTTGCACTACCTATATAACTGGAAGTGGGACTGAGAATGCCTACTTCAATCTTGGTGAAATCTTAAAGTTGTCCAATCCGTATTGCTTCAGAAGACGTTGAAACACAACACTTATACCTTAACAGATCACCAACATACCTATTGTTAAGATGCGCGAAGCCCCTGAACGAGCCTTGTCTCTCCAGCAAGTGGGGCGCCGCGTGGGGCCTTTCTACCGCGAAGGGGTTATGGGGCGCCGGCTTGGACACGGGGGCGGGAGACACGCCCACTCCGCTAACGGGTGACGCGTCCGCTTCCGAGCTGCGACGGGCGGTTATACCTGGAATTAGGTGGTTGGGTTACAACAATTGCTAATACCACCTAAACTATACTATTACTAATATTAAAAAACTTTTAAAAAAATATTTCTGTGTTACATAGCTCATTTATCGAGGAAGGCTATAGGCTGTCATCACGAAACGAGTAAATAACTATTCTACGCGGACGAAGTCACGGCAGAAACTAGTTACTACAATATTCCTACTTCTCGTTTCCATCTCTGCAGGATACATTCCTGTGTCTTGACCGGCAATAAAAACTTAACCAGTTAGCCATACCCGGGTGAAAGTTAAAGTGTCATTCATTGGACCTACAATAAGCATCACGATTTAAAGCGTTCGGTCAGGGTTGAGATTGATTTGCTTTAAAAAATTCGGTCTATTCCACTTTGATCACCTGGCTTTGATGACCCAGGTGATCAAAGTCCACTTTCAGCGACAATTTAGTGTCCTTTGATCACCCACGGATACTATGCTCTGGGTGATTAAAGTGGACTTCAGTTAAATTACTATTTTAGTGTCCTTTGACCACCTATAAATAAATTATAACTCTGAATAGTCACATACATGTCCAATTTGTTTGTTGCGGTTTTTAGAAAATATCAAAAATGTATAAAACAAAATATGTAAGTATAACAATTGGACATGTGACTATTCAGAGGAGGTGTGATTTGTATGTAGGTGATCAAAGGACACTAAAATTATAATTTAACTGGAGTTCACTTTGATCACCCAGGGCATAGTATACGTGGGTGATCAAAGGACACTAAATTGTCGCTGGAATGGATTCCACTTTGATCACCTGGGTCATCAAAGCCAGGTGATCAAAGTGGAATAGATCAAAAATTCTGGGCATATCTCTCAGCGCTCAGGATTCGATCAAGATCCTCCGCATTGCGAATTGCGAAGTGTAGCGGTGATAACAAGTAACAAAAGTTTGACAAAAGAGCATGAATACAATAGTAGGGTTTTGAATATTTCGCAATCGGTTTACTGTCCATGAATCACGAACGAAAAGTACACAAATACTTATGTCATAAAACAATATGTAGTTAGCTACGTATCGGTTGGGGAATCGGTAATCGCTTCACATTTTTGACATAACATACCTATTTTATTTCAACGAATTACTTTTCCAACTAATGCAAAAATTAATTACCTAATTTAAACAATACCAAAGAAAATCAACAATTAGTGAAAGTGAAAGGTCTTCACGGTGAAATTCAAACCATTGCGAAATAATCGTGTCGAATCCATACCTAATTTTATTCGATAAAATACAGAAATTACTATTAACAGCAAATCGAGCTGTGGTATTTCCAATTACTGGGCTTATTACCGATTACGCAAATAGCTTATTAAAATGTGAATTCAGAAAACACAAAACAGGATGGAAGGAAGCAAATGGCCCGTAATGAGTGTTGTAAGATAGCAGTTGCTTTAACGAGTGAATCACAGTCACTGGGGTTTTGTATGGATCATTATTGCGGAAGAGGTAAATTGTAGTTAGGAAAATGCCTGGGGTATGCTCATTATGTCACATCATTAAATAAATCAGATGCAATGTTTTTATAATTAAGATAAAAAGTAAACAATTTAAAATAGAAAGAACGTGCAGTACAAAACAGTCGCATAGCAAACAATTAAATTAAAACTCAAGCTTTATTGCTCTATAAAGATTCAAGTCCCACCGGCAGTCTATTTTTAAGACAGTATCTTCTAGTTAAAAAGCAAATAAATTAGTGAAACTTCGGTTATTATATGCACGCGTCCTGATGATTTATTGTGAGACATTCTAACAGCTTCACAATGCGACTTCAGGCGAAAGTCGCCAAGACCGTGCGAATATCGTTATCGTGCAGCATAAGGCCTTACATAAAGGTCAGAATAAATGTTTTTGATGTCGTGAGATGTGTTACTTTGAGGATATTGAGGTTTTATTTTAAATCGAGGGTTATGACTGTTTAAGTCGTCTGCAAACATAACACATACCTATCGTAGGACATAGATAATTTGACATAGCGCTGCGTGCTAGTTACGCTTGCTTTCGTAAGCTACGGTTTTATAGCATTTTCTTTACGATCTTGTAGATAAATGGTGATATGAGCACAATCGTATTAAAATAGCTGCTTCGTCACAGAACTATTTCACTAAATTCTACAAACCCTACTCCAACTCAGTAACAATAAAACAGTGCCACAATAACAATAATGATTTCCATAATGGCCGCTTGGTGGCCATTGTGGAAATCGTTGGGGGAGGCCTGTGTTCAGCAGTGGACATCCTATGGCTGAAAATTATAATGATGATGACAATAACAATAAACAACATTAATTGTTGTAGGTAGTGTAGAATCTCACCAGACTTTCGGAAGGATCCCTGCCTAGTGAAGGCATGGCTGGCGGCGTCGATGCTCATGCTAACAGCACACTCCTTGTCCCGGCGCTGCTTGCGTTCCAGACAAGCGGCAAAGGCGCAGCCCACCGCGTGGGACAGTCGCTCGCCGCTGTCCCGCGACGCCAGGAAGCCGTGGCACATCCACCGCCGGGTTGTCCCGTCGCGGCAGATGTAGCTGAAATATAGTTGACTGTGAGACTTTGAACTAACTAACTCACAAAGGCAACAAGGTTTTTGGGACACTTCTGTTTAGCGTGACTTAAAAAGAATAGGAATCAATAAACAATGACAGATTCCAGGTAAGCGACAGGCGCAGCCCACCGCCTGCGACAGCCGCTTGCCGAGCTGTCCTGAGAGGCCAGGAAGCCGTGGCACATCCACCGCCGGGTTGTCCCGTCGCGGCAGATGTAGCTGTGAATAGCCGTTGTTTATGACTTATGTTATGCTCAACCCCACAAGGTGTTCTCCCGAAATACCCCACAAGGTTAGGGTTCAAGGATTAGGAAGCAAAAAAACAATGATAAAGTGACGAGAAACAACATGGAACAAGCGAGTAATGTAAAAGTCACAATTTGTCTAAATACCTACGTCCTATTTTAGCCCTAACTAGTTTTCAATAAACAGTAAAAACAATGGCAGAGAATTGAGTTCAAATAAGTTAAGATAACTCTTCGAAATTGTTAATCAATTTTAGATGTTGACTACGATTAGTATTGGTAGAGATCGACTAGCGCCCACATGCTCGTTAAACGCATAAACGAGGCAATTGTACTATAGAAGTAGGTGGGACAATTGTATTGATAATATAATCAACAAAACAATTTAAGGCTCAAGAGTTTTAGGGCTACACCTGCAATCCAGCATGCAATGTAAACTAGCTAAACACTACATAGCTCAAATTGAATACATACCTAAATCCTCTTTCATGATTTCTATCGGGCGCGCAGAAAGACACTTTCTCAATGGTCTGATCAACAATGAGCCCCTTAGTTTCTTCTTCCACAACGCGTAGTCCATCTCCGCTAACGTGTAGAACCGCCCTAACTGGGCGTCTTCGGGAATTCTGCAAAAAATAAAGACAATAATTAAATAATGTTTTTCAATATGGTGGCAGAAAGCACAACAATAGGTTTGTGTACATGGCACATAAATGTTAAGTAGGTATTTATTACTTGTTTGCTTCAGTTACATGTAAGATGCTAATTTACGTACAGAGGACAGCGCATCCAGTTAAATACTGTGGCGAATTATGTCGTTGAAATAAGTCCTATTTTGCAACAAAAATGTATAGTCTGATGAGCACTTGACTGTACTTTAGGTTGTGTTGACAATAGGTAATGCTAATGACGCTTAAGATTATCCGTTTCAACCGGATTCCACTACTGGGCAAACGTTTTCCTCCCCCAAGGAATTCCATAACGACCGGTCTTACGTTGCCTGCATCCAGGTGCTTTCCGCGACCTTCACCAGATCGTCGGTGCAACGAGATTATAAATTAACTTGTAGTGCAGTATCCTGTTTTTCTGAATCTTCTAATATCTTTAAAAATATACCTTCATTAAACTTTCGTAAGCGCAATCACATTACCAGTGACATTCGAATTGTTTTTGTGCAATGACGCGTGGCCCATTCAACGTCTGAACTTGGGAATTAATGGCTATGACATTTGCATTACCGCAGCATTGCATTGTTCTTCGTAATTATTTAATTGACACCACGTCTAAATTATCTTAGAACATTTACGCGTCTTTATACACGTTTTATTATGATGAAAAACCATAAAAAGTTAACAAAGTCGGGTATGTATAAGAAGACCTTGTACTTTATACTCGCACAACGATGGAAGTCTAAATAAATCTACGATCAATAGTCAGTCCGATGTTGCAGTTACATTTAAAATTGATGAATCGATAATGGAGCATTCATTGAATGGTACCGTCGACAATCGACAACACAATTCAGAACTTAAATTTCGTCGCAAAATAGAACTTATGACTACTACATTAGAAGTCATAATGATAAGATTTATGTGTACCTTTTGTGACCTGTCTGGTAAATCTAGTATTCTAGTATGTAGTTACTTATGTCGAGAGTTAGGCTAGAATCATTGATTTTTTAGCCAGGTCATGCGGGTTGTGAAGCGATCGCATGACGTTTGAAAAACTTGTCTTAGGTAAAATTATAAAAGTTTGGAATGCGAAGTTTATGAAGTAGCAAAAACTCAAGTTGAAATATTTCAAAGAGAAATCAGTCCAAATCTACCCTCTTATGTGAAGGAGGTATTTATCTTATCTCTCTCTGAGACTAATCCGAATCTAAAAATCTTGTCACAGATCGATCACAGTCCAGAAATAAACTATGTATTCCAGAAATACTTAAACAATTTGTTTTAGAAATAAGAATTACTCTTACTAATTAGTTTTTTGGGAAATGCCACTAATCATTTGCTTATTATAAAATTCAAAGACCTATTAGATCAATCACGGATTTAATTGAGTTTTTTTAAAAGTACAATAACAATAGGTAATGATTAATTATAAATTGATAACAATTTTGCTAATGAATTGTAATTAATTACATTAATTGGTTTTATGTTTATCAATGGGAAGTCAATATTTACGAAGAAATAAATTTTTACGTTGTTTTCATAAATATTTGAGACTTGTTTACTTGTTATGCACTGATGTCTGACCGGCGCATACGACATGCATGCAAGATTGTTTCCATCTACATTCGGGGCATGTCTACATCGATTTAATTTTGTTCACGACACTTCCCGCTTACATTTTGCACGTCGACTGTGTGTAAATGGTGTGTAAGAAATATTTATGGTTGGATCGTGTATTCTTTGTTTTTGAACTCCTCAATACCATTACCAGAGTTAGTTTTCAAGGGCTACACTTCTAAATATAGCTCTTGGGAACACGCACGAACGGAGTTTTAGAAAACCACCCCTTAATGGAGCACCATTAGAAGTAGCTAACTAGTTAGTAATTACAGAGGAAGTGCGAACACATTTTAGAGAGCTTTGAGTTTTTTATACGTTTGTATATTCATAAATCATAAACACTTTTAGAGGGCTTCTAGTTTTGTATGCCTGTAGGTCGTACGTAGTACAGTTTCCAAATGTACTATTACGTGGCGATTAGAGTCCTCAATGACCTTGGGCGTTTGACCTTCACGCCGCGAGCAACACCCGCGCACCCCGCACCAAAAACTCCGATTTGACACCGATCAAAAATACACGGGCATAGGTAGATACAGAATAGAAGCTCTTTCTTCATACATTACTGCCTATTATTTTAAACTTAAATTGATGAACCTTGATGTCGGTGTCATTTAACTCAGGCGTAAAGGTATTTAATAAAAATAACAAAATCCATGAACATTTTGCGCGGGATAAAATTTTATTTTATTTTTTGTAAATTTTCTAATGCTTTTGTCGGTTCAGTCGTTCTCGAAATTTGAACAAACCCGACTTTATTACAAGCTTTAGTTTGCATTCATCGGAGAACAGAACTCGCCTCCATTACTCGCCTTCCCATCGAGATGTGTACGAGCAAATTGAAAGGGTGCTTATCGGTGACCTGCCGTCAGTTTCGAGCCTGTGGCAGGCCTTTTTGAAGTCAAATTCTATTGCTTATATCTTAGACGAACTGTCCACTCGCTAACAGCTATCTTACGAACATTTCTGAGCTCTTGATGGACATCGATTCCAGTCAAATGACGATTTCATAGAGAGGTTGACATGAAAAAACGGTCTTCCCTCTGCGATGTGCACCGGCGCTGTTCAGAACTTGGTCTCGGGATAAAGCCACTAGTCTCCCGAAAGCGTCTTGAAACTTTTGAAACCCAGGACTGGCTTATGTGGCGCTGACGTGCGACAGCCCGCTGGCTGAGCCTTTCTTGCAATAGTGCAACGATTTGTGCTGCTTCTGAAGGTGTAGAATCCCAGGTAAAGTGTCAAAAGAAGCGGAGATGTGTATGAATCATCGTGTGAAAGCAAAAATCTAAAAACGCGTGCTTTTACAGGGGTTAAATAGGCCGCAACTCGCGACGTATCAAACAGTTCATACATGTCTTTTTCGTTACTTCTTCACATCAGCCGGGATATCTTTTTAAATACTGGTGTGATTTAAATGAATTTGGTATCAATTTAAAGATAAAAGTTTAATCTTTAAAATGGTGCCACTTTTTTTGTTACTAACAAATTCGTTAGTACACAAATTCGCGTGGAAACAACTTCATGTAAGTGATTCCATAGTTTTGCTCGCGAGTGTAGCTCTTGGGAACACGCACGAACGGAGTTTTAGAAAACCACCCCTTAATGGAGCACCATTAGAAGTAACTAGTTAGTAATTACAGAGGAAGTGCGAACACACTTTAGAGAGCTTTGTGTTCTTTATACGTTTGTGTACTCATCATCACTTTAGAGGACTTTTAGTAATGTATACTTGTAGGTGTAGGTTCTCTAGGTAGTACAGTTTCCAAATGCACTATTAAGTTAAGTGAATCTAGAGCTCACCAAAGGCACTGTCAGGTTTTTAGTGGGTAAGTAGGAGAGATCCGCGGTAAATAAAAAGATGCTCTTATACGCTTTGATCTTAAACTTAAATCACACCTACCCTAAGTACTTTAAGTGCCTCCTCGCACACTTGCATGCCCCGCGACTCGAAGACCTCGACGCAACCAAGGTACTTGACGGGAAAGGTGCACGTGCCCGCCCTGACGGCGGCTTCGTCGGCGTGCCATTGGTGCGGGCGCGCGGATTCCGGCGGGGAGCCCTTGCGCCGCCGGAACGACTCGCGGAAAGACCGGCGGAGTCTCTCCATGCCTGCCCGCGGCGGCGAAAGCGCGCCCCCCGCGCGCGCCCGCCGCAACGAGCTTCGAACTGATGACTTCTGTAACCAATGCAAAGGATATGTTAATACAATTCGTTCGTTTTAACTAAAGGACAGCTGGGCGAAGACCGTAAATGACGGTGAACCATTTACGGTTTCGACCAATGCGAAGGATATGTTAATACAATTCGTTCATTTCAACTAAAGGACGTCCACCCACAGCTGGGCGAAGACCGTAAATGACGGTGGACCAGTAATTTGAAGGTCTCGGAAAGAACACGGTTGCGGGCAGCGCATGATCGGTTGTGGAAATCCTTGGGGGAGGTCTTTTTTGTCCAGCAGCGGATGATCATTGATTAATACAATATCGGGCACATTATCCGTGTTTTCAGTAGTGTAGAATAGGACTACCCCACTGTTCTCGTGGATGGCGTAAGAGCCGACTAAAGGAGAAATAGCCCATCATCGAATTCACTAAGTAAGTATACAGGATCTTGATCTACTCCTTTCTATAAGAACTTCCATAAAGAAACGCCAAACATTACGCGGTTGACCGGTTTGCCTGACAACAGATTTGTGTCCTAAAGTTTCTCTACATAAAATAGTAAAGTTCTTTCATAGCTCTGTTATAAAATTCTACAAAAAAAATTCATTTAATTAAATATGATACTTGAATTAAATAATATTGCTTAAGGAAACTGCTTTGCCGCTAAATGATGTTATTTCCTTCTGCCTAGAGCACTCATAAAGTATAATGTAGGTAAATAAAACGTATGTAAATGATACACGTCGACAGCGTAGCTAGCAATAAGAATTAATTATTCAACATTAATTACCCTTTAAAATGATTGACGCTTCCTTTCCTTATTGTTTGAAATAACAAAATCACGAGGAAAAATCTGTATTGTTCGTGCCAGTAAAGCAAGAGCAGTACGCACCACTAACACGTCACACCAGTAGTACCTAATTACTGTATCTACATCGAAATTAGTTAACTGAATTAATAAGATGGCTGCACCTCGGCGTAGAGATAGTGACTGATAAGTGATAAGATTACGTTCAGGCGGCAGCAAGTGCTCGCTCCACTTTTTAATTAATTTCATGGAGATAGTTTTCACTTTCTTTAATGTTCATACTTGGTAATTAGCATTAATGTAATGTGTCCCGCTCTAATTACTTATGGTCATATGACTATAAATTACTCTTATTTTTGTGACCACTATGCAAGTTGTTTTGGAAAAGGTAAATAGCAGCTGTTAAATATTAAATTAAGTTTTCAAATAATGCAACCTACTAAACTCTAAAGCATTAGGTACAAAGTTTTCACTTAGTTTGATGGCACTAGAGAAAACAATGAAAATTATGGTCAGAGACGCGTCGTACGATAAAAAACTACTAAAGATGTTTACATTTACACTTTAGGTGATATTAAAAAACGAAAACTGGTACTGAAAGTTAACGACACGATGGTTAAAGCTCAATAATAAAACTTTTTTTCTAATTACTCCCGCAGATCTTTGCCAGGCTTTATGTAACACAAAAAATGTTATAAGATAAGCTGTAACTAATGAAGCGGGCTGGGCTGATGAAAGTGCACAAACAATATGCCTAAGTAGCACAACTTTCATTAAGCAAAACATAGGCGAAGAGGTTTTACTACCTCACTGAACAAAACCAATCATAATTAAAGTCACCGTGATCTTACATTATATTTCTGACTTACAAAAGAAAGGAAAGCGTAATTTACCTAGTACAATATGAGTTTTGTTTTAATTGAAAGCAAATTTATTATGCATTAAATGGTGTTTTTATTCTGGGTATCTCTGACCATTTTGTTGTTTGTCTGAGAATTTTATTACGCTCTAATATTTTTGATGATTTAGAAAACTAAACGCAAACTAGTAGCTCTAATTGTAACGTAGCCTTTACGTTACAATTAGAGCTACTAGTTTGCGTCTAGTACTTGGAGTATTGCCATGTTGCCAATGTTGCCATGGTGACAAATTTGTTTACAGCGGTTATTTATTGTCTCGTATCAATTAACGATCGAACTCGAAATAGGTCCCTACCTAGACTCAATGTAAAGTGTTTTTCAAAATCCTCTTCAATTAGCGGCATCTTCCTCTCTGTTATGTAAATCTCTTCTTATGATTTTCCTACAACTTTCCACTATGTTCAAAACATGTATAATTTTAATTTCTTATCACACGTGCATACCAAGATAAGCTCATAAGCTGTTTCTTTTTTTGTCACAGGTATCATTTTTATACTTTTATGATGTTCCAAATATGTACCTTAAGTATAATTATTAAAGCTAGGAATTATAGCCTGCTATTATAAGATTTCATTCATACTCGTACGTAGGTAGAGTCATCGGGAATATCAAGGACATGAGAATGGAAGCCAGATTTTTTTTCATGGCATGGTCATTGATTTTACCTTAAAACCTTTTAAGAGTTCCTTAGGTCCTATACTTTTTATAACTATCTGGCGTACAACCTTACAATCCCTGTACCTCCCTTGAGAGATGAATCCCTATAAATCTCGTTTTAGTACCCAATAAGACGTGTAGCTTCCGTCCAAAGCTATTTATTCGGGAGGATAGGCGTTTATTCGGGAATTTCAGTAAGAAATAGTTACATTTGTTTTTATATAGATTTAGAGAAAAGATACATTAAGTATCAGATTATATGTATCGATAATTGATATGACGATCAGACTTTATGATGATAATGTCCAATCTATAACGAATATTGGCCATTACTCACACTAAAAATACAATTCATATTTTAAGCGCTATTTCATCATCCGTAATAGGGTAAGTCTTAAAGGGGAATGAGTGTATAAAATGTTTATGATTATGTATTAAAATACGCGACGGGGCTCATCAGCACGATGATCGTAACATTCACAATAAATAGGAGATCAAAAATAAACCGCCACGTGTTAGTTTAGTGGACTATGAACCAAAATGGGTTAGTAATGCGCAAATGTTCGAGTGTTATTGTAAGTTGGATGAAGTTGAACCCCCACTGCGTGTAACATCTGCGCTTGTTCGAAAAACACCGCACCCACATAGGTATTGCCCGAGACTATTTGTAAACATTTTGGACTAATCAACATGCAGTTCTCAAAGAACTTGCTTCCTGAAAGCGATTGAACCGGGGGATTACCACGAATGGTCATTAGCTTCAACTCTGGTCTCATGTTACCACATAAAGGCACGCAATTATTTTGATAAATCGTTACATATACGACAAGATTTAGATAAGCAAATAGGTGTTATGGACACCTTAAATGGAAATGAGCAAGGTAAAGTACATCCGATTCTAAAATAAATCGTATTTAGTACGAATATCTTCTAACCAATTGATGAGACGATTAACTATTCGTGCAAATGCTTTGGACTTAACAATGCTTCATTTAGCGTGAATAATAAAAACGTAGTACACATTTTATTACATTCACATTCACACTCAACATAAAATGTTGCTTGCTATTTACAATCCCATTATTATTCAGAAACATTTCATACTGCTGGTGGAAAATCGATTTTCCGGATGTTAATGGCCGGTATCGATACGAAACTGTGTTAAATGTTTGAAATAGTTGTCACAATTAAAATTCACTCAGGCCTTTGGTTGCAATGTGTTGATAAGCAGTGGGTTACGAAAACCTGTTTGCTTACCATGAAGTAAGAAATTAATTGAAAACGGTTATTTCAAATTAACGAACTGTAGAGTCATCAAGGCCGTATCGAACCATTCAAGTTTAAAGATATTCGTTTTTTCGGTCAATCATCATTGATCGTTTCTGTGTTATAGGTACTTTAATTTATTCAATAACTACAGATAATGGTTCTAACAACCAGTAATGCGTTGAAGTGAAGGGCTCTACCGAGGTCGATGGATTTTCAGGTATGTCTATTCTACCTAAAACAGAATGCACTGCAGAAGTTTTCTTTTGGCCTTCATAAGTATTTAATTGAACTGTGGACTGTTTAACAATTCAGATTTGGTCAAACGTTTTTGATTTGATCAACTCGTAAATATTTATGGAGGAACCTAGAACAATAAACGCTGACGTTCATCAGTCACCCACTCTGAGTCAACGTGTTGAATAATGAATAGGCAATTATGCATAATCAAATAAATGCGAACCATTTTGAAGTCTCCATTCTGAGGAACTTGAGCGCGATCCAGCGGCTCGTGTGGCGAAGATCCTTGATTCCCCATCTTTGAAATTTTACTTGTTAAACGTCCAACAAATTTGGCAAACACTTCACTACATTAATTCACTAATCCACTTAAAATCACTGCAACACGTCATCAGTCGTCATCACATCAGCGCACTGTATCCGTATCAACACACAATTAAAATAATGTTTATTACACCTTTTACGTGGAAACTAAATACATTGCCTAATAGTCCTCATTTGATAAAGTATAAACGCCATAGCAAGATAAAAATTTTGACGTTGTTGAAACAGCGTAAACATGGCAAAGCTCAAAATAAATAATTCAGGTCTGCAGATTCGTATAACCTTGTCGACTGGCGCATAAAAAGGTTCTTATCGGTACTTTGCTGGAGCCTCATAATCACATCAGATAATGTAAATTTAAATAAACTGACAACACCTGTCGCAGTTTAGAAGATTACAATTTCGAATCTCAGAAGTCCTAGTATTAAGGTAGATGCTCTTAATTTTAAGATGCAGAAGCCACAGAAACACGAAACGTGTGAATTCGTTAACAATAATTTTTAACACGGGGGTCAACTTTTCCCACAAACGATGAATAAACGCAGAGAGGCGCATTGAACCCGGCACCCGGCACGAGGGGGGAGAGAGGTTAGGTAGGTAGCTGGGAACGACTGCCGATGCCAGCTGAACGTTATTTTTTCCCACAGCATTGTTCTTTGGACCGTAGCGCGTAACGATTATAGCACTAGAACACTTTTTCGTAATTTGCACTAACACAATTTATTTTAGGTGACACAAGTCCAAAACTACATTTTGACTAGAGGAATAATTGAGGAATGTGGAAGTTGTGTATAAGGAAGAGGCGCGCGCGCCGCGCACGGAGCGGACAACTGTCGTACTGGCGGCCGAGGCGCCGTGCATGGCATGCGGCGTGAATCGCAGAGCCCTGCGGAGTCCCCGTCCCGACCACGCCTCACCCCGCGGCCGACCGGTCCTTTGCATTGTCAAGATTGACGACCGCTGAGATCATCGTTCCGATGCCTGTCTAATCCGAATTCGATTACTTCAAAAGCTTGTTTGGGCATAACGTTTTTGTAGCAAAAAAGTTAAAATTACTGGGGATTTTTATTGCATCATCAAAGCAAGACTTGATTTTGATGCTTAGTCTTAGATTAATGAAAGGGTATTTGGTAAGATTTGAAATCGTAGAGAGACATCTCGTGTAGAGCATGCGTTTGGTGCAACAACAGCTGGGAGGAGCACGTGCGAGCGGGACGGACGCAGGTGCAAATGTTGGAAGCTTCGAGCTTATTATTGCGCCCGAACATATGCCGCGCTTTGAATCAACAAAAACTGCATTCGCACCACGATATTTATGGCAGATGAGACATGTTGTAACAGTGTATTTTGGTCAACTTTCCATAACATTGGATCAACATTTGAAAATTTTACATCTTAGCACTATTTAATTATGAATATGGAACATGGATGAGTAGTTCATCTAATAACGTGAAAACAAGAAAACCTAGAATGCCAAGTATGCTTTATCCTTTGCCTCCACATTCTTTAGAAAGTGTTTGATTTTTTCTTCGTATACTTGATCTGAGTCACGGTTTGAGTCATCGCATGTCTCATTGACTTGACTTCGGGTTGCAGTATCCGACACTTAAATATGATCAACATTCTTTTTTATCTGGTTCAATATTGAACTTGACTTTATCTATTTGTCAAGTCTACGTATATCGAATACCACGTTTCATTGCATTCTTGAACATAACCAGATATCTTGCCAGTAATTTTTGTTTAATGTTATGCTTATTGCATACCTACAGCAGTCTGTGGAGGAACACTATCTGTGGTCGCGATCCTCACCAGTGAGGGACCGAGGAAGAAGAAGTATTGCATACCTACTTGAAACTAGTTTACTAAAGCAGCTCAATTCAAATTTCAGAACAAGATCTTTTAACATAGGTATAATATACACGTCATAAAATCAGAAAATAGAAATTTTATAAATCTTGACTTCGGCATTGACATTGATGTTCTTATCATATCAATAAAATTTCTAATCTTTTTGCAGTTTACGTTCATATTTATTGAGTTTCCGCACTTCTTAGTCACCTTTAATAACAACGCAAACTTCAAAAGAAGCCTTGTAACTGCTCGTTGAGCTCAGACAGCAACGGATACCCGTTATGATGCCATTACGTAAGTCTGTCTTAGGTGAGCAAGCAACAATTGTCACGCACGCGATGCATTTTGATGCAACGACTTAACTAATGTAAACAAATTTTTAATCCTAAATATAAACATGTCGTCATACAGTGGGGAAACGCACACGAGAGAGAAGATGTCAACAAATCACCAGTTTGTTACAAAACATTGAGTTGAGTTCCATAGATAGAGTGAAAATTTTGAGTTCCATAGATTTATGATGGCGTTTCAATTGGGACGCCCGTAAAATTATTGTATAAAATGTCTATGCGCGTGAATAACTAGAGAATTTTTTTTTTGACAACAAAGACCAGATACTTGATTCTCAAATATGGATAAGACGTTCATCTGTGTAGGCGTTAAACAAGTCACCGACAACTTAAAAGAAGTGGTTCGCTCAGTTTGGTATTATTTGACTGTACTTTGTTCGGCCAGCAAATTAATTAGTCACGAACTCAGAGGCTCATTAATTTGTGTTATTCTAACCTTCCGTTTTCCAACGAAGCTACATCAGCAGCAGAAAAGCGAGGACACTGACATGGTTCCGCTGTTGGAAGTGTTTAGCTACCGTAAAATTGACTGCAGCACTATTGTCTATTCTGCAACGATTTCCGCCAAGTTCATCGTATTCAACAGGGCACCGTTAGATCTGGCTCTACTAACAATATCCCCCCAAAAATTGGTCCAACAATAGACCAAATGACAAGTAATGTTTAGTAGAGTATAACGACAGTTTAGGTTCGACCCACAAACGCAACTGAATGAGCAGATAATTTTGGAAATACCATAAAATTTTGTCGCACATGTGCAGTAAAACGTGATGATATGACTAATATTAAGGAGAAAAATACTAATTAGATTAATATGCATTTAACCCGGCGTCAATGACGCTGGGTCATATTGACCCGAGGCATTTTCAAACGTTCATAATTTTTTTTAGAGTCCATTTTGTGGTTCGAGCGTTCGTATAGCTGGAGATACAACCTCCCTAAGTCCATTCCGTTAGTTAGCTCAGTGTGACTCCGCTTGCGTAGCGAGATACACAGGCTTCAAATTAAAACGGGTCATTATGACCCGGCGTCATTGGTGGCGCGGTGATTTTGTGGCTTACTTTTATTCGCTTATTTTGTGTTTAGTGCTAGTTTATGTTGTTCTTTTTTAAATTTTTAGTCAAAATGTCTTTGTTAAATGACCCAGCAAGAATGAAACGTTGCTAGAAGAGTCGGATTCCAAAAGTGAAGAATTTCAGGCTGTAATAGCCAGAACGTAAAAATGACAACAAAAGTGAAAAGACGCAAGTGATGTGGACTCAGTCTTTGGTTAATCTCGACCATGTATTAGTACGACGCCGGCAAGTGCGTCATGCCGCATTTACATGCCCAGACCATTTGATTACATACTGCACCAGTTGCAGCAGTTCCATGGCTCTGAATGATGAAGTAGAAGACTTATCTCATTGTATCTAAATAAAAAATTTTGTTTTTTATCTCTTTTTCACTATTTAACATTGTTGATTCCTATTAATACTAAAAATCTTTATCAAAAACGAAAAATATAGACTCATTGTGTTTCTATACACGATTTTTTCATGTTTTGTTTTAAAATTTTGAAAAAAATGATTTATGTAATGTATTCGTTTTATTTTTGTTTTATTAGCTCAGTAATGAACCCTATATACATGGACAGTAATTAAAATTAAGATAACTTGTTCAATTTCCTAAAAAGTGATCGATGAAATTAGGGTCAATATGACCCGGGGTCATCGTCTTTGAAATTATTTTCACGTCATTGGCGCCGGGTTAAGGCAAGTAGGTACCTCATCACCATATTCACCATCCATGATTCACTCATTTGAAAGGGCATTTATACCTACTTAGTTAATGGTAGACTCTCAAGGCCTTCATCGTCTTATTATTCCCGTCAAAATGAGCATAATTAATTACTATTTATTCGTCGGCTGATTGCAAGAAGTCATTAACTACAAAAAGTCATTAAGTGTCCACACTAGCATGGCGATATTGGCCGCGACTTATACTATATTATGCAAAGATCAGTAAATGGATATCTGCCGTACTTTGGAAGATTTATTTTTGTAAAACTTGATAAATCCAGTTTCGTCAATTTTTATAGCATTAAAGTAATTATTGTCCATTAATGATTTTGTGTCGTAACATAGTCGATACACACTCTGTTTTGACTAACTGCCAGAACTTAATAAAGATTTATAATGACTTTTTGCGTAAAAAACTTTGGAACCAAATTAGTGATAAAATCATTATATTTTCCAGTAGAATTAAACACAAAAATGAATTAAATCGGAAATAATTCCTACTAAAGATTTTAGTGCTTTAATGGCTTCATTAGTTGCCCATAAAGACTCTCCTAGGTTTTCGACTTCGACGTTGTTGTGCTTAAGTGGTGGGGGCCCCCGAAAGGGGCGTTTTTCGGTTTTCCGGTTATACCGCGTAAAGGACTTACCCTATCGAAAAGTGGTCTTCCTGACGGTCGAAGGGCATTTAATCCTGCATTAAATAAGACCAAATTCATATGTTTTGAAAAAACCGTTCTCGTGCAAATGTTCGGCAAAGTAGAAAATATGTTTATAATTAATGACCCTCTCCACTCTCCACGTCCAATGGCTCGTTACCCGCAGGCTTCCAAGTCTTGAAAAGGAGCGCCTTAACCAGTGTAACCCTATCAAGGCTTACGAACTGGATGCGCCTATCCTTGTTCATCCCAGCCGTTCCTTAACTGCGGTTGCTGCACCTCTTCCTGGCACCCACCTGAACGACTCTGTGTTACCTACTGTGGCTACCCCTCTTCCTTGTATCCTCCTGGACGACTACGTTGCCTAGCCGTATGCCTGGTCTAAGGTTCGATGCCAAAAATCAACAACAACAAGCATCATTAAAGCAATAAAATCTTTTGTAGGAATTATTTCCGATTTAAAATCTAATTCTACTGTCCTAATAAGCAAGATTAGGATATGAATATTTGTGTATAGGTATTAGGTATGGTTTCAAATAACTATCGTGATATCGTCCTTTCAATCTAATCTTGCCAACAGAGACAGTGCAGTGTGGATGACATAGAAAAGACAACACATGAGATGTTTTCTTCATGAACATTTTCTACACGGTAGTGTCTGAGGGAGGATTATTTTGTGCTCGTGTATACCGTATTTTTATCTAGCAATTAGCATCGATTATGTAAGAATTCGTAGCTACTGATTTACAAAATTATATCATCTGTAGTTGCGAAAATTTTGCGACAACACACGAGATGTTTTCTTCATGAAAATTTTCTACACGGTATCGGTAGTGTCTGAGGGAGGATTATTTTGTGCTCGTGTATACCCTATTTTTATCTAGCAATTAGCATCGGTTAGGTAAGAATTCGTAGCTACAGATTTACAAAATTATTTATCATCTGTAGTTGCGAAAATTTTCATGAAGAAACATCTCGTGTGTTGTCTTTTCTATGTCATCCACACTGCACTGTTTCTGAATTTTTTGTTTAGAATGTGACCCAGAAGATGACAGGTCATAATACATATTTCGTTATTATGATTGTTTATTATAAATATTATTATAAACGTAATTTAACTTGATTTAACATGTATCACGGTAATCCGATAAAGTAAAAAGTAATTACTTCTTGGTTTGTTATAGTTGGCCGTCAGTCAAAAGACATTAACTTCATATTTTGATTTTTTAAAAATACTGTGTGTGTACGTTATTTTGAAATGCCAGTAACTAAAATTTTTTACAAAGACTTATTTTTATGTATCGGCATTTTCATTGCGGCGCTACCTATTATATGTTTTTTTTTAAATGGCTTTTTTCTCTCCAAACTTCATTAAGCTATTTCTCGAAATCATGTTTCTGCTAGTTAATGACTTCTTGCAATCAGCCGACGTTATAGATTAGTGGCCTGAATTTAACTCAAGCAATTGGAATTTTAAAAACTAAAACTTTAAATACAGTCTAATTTTTTAGAAATCAGCAGAAATGTCATCAAATATGGCCAACTGACATAAAAATATTTTTAGTCTGTGAACTAGTGATGCGACAAAACCTCTCGTTAATCGCGAAGTGAAATGTTGTAGTACTTGCGTATCATCGCCGGGTGATCGTCAAAATACTAAAAATATGCAACAAAGTCGCAACATTGAATGTAAACTGATCATGAAATTTTCGAGAACAGGAAACAAACTGTATGCACAGATGTAATCAAAAAGCACACTGGACAGTAAAACAATCAATGATATCCGTAAAGTTATTAAACTTCTGTTGCTTGCTGCGTGATTGGTGGATTTTGACATATCTGTCAATGTCATGTCAAAAATAACCAATCATGCAGCATTTGGACATCGCGTCTACGTATTGCCATCTGGCGGATTTTTCAATCGCGAAAACCCTCATTGAAAGAAGTTTTTTATTTTCTTAAAAATAAACAATGGAACAATACGTAAGCATAATTGCATAAAAAAGGAAAATAATTTCGTTTAAATAAAACCGACTAAAAATTAAACTGACTCCGAAAAAGTAAACACTAAAAGTAGAAAAATAAATTTACGTTATCTCCAATATTGTCGAAGTTATCGCTGGAAAACTAAACAAAGTATCGTATATTTTTTATTTAAAATTAATCAGTAATCGGAATAAGTGAATACTTAAAATAATATCGATTAAATTTACAGATTATTGTCTATGACTCACAGGTTACGGCACTGATGTGTCAGAGACAAGTCATAGACAATATGGAGATAACACATGATTTTAAACGTCAAGTCAATTTGACAATGTCACAAATTTTCATCGTCCACGTATTTTGCTAAAATAATTTGTTTCAAAGATTGATTTCAAACTTGTATAAACGTGAAAATAAAGTTGGTTTCATGGGCTTGTTAAATAGTGTGTATGATATTATGAACACGTAAGTGATTATGGTGTAATTGTGTATGAAAGTGTTTGTTTACATCTCTGCTGGATTCTAAAAAATCAAGGTATAGATGAAATTACCGTGCCGTCTGTCTTCCTTTAATGACATTATAGTTCATTTATATAGTTCCAAAATCACAGATATGGATTAGAGTAGATACAGTCTAATTTTTTAGAAATCAGCAGAAATGTCATCAAATATGGCCAACTGACATAAAAATATTTTTAGTCTGTGAACTAGTGATGCGACAAAACCTCTCGTTAATCGCGAAGTGAAATGTTGTAGTACTTGCGTATCATCGCCGGGTGATCGTCAAAATACTAAAAATATGCAACAAAGTCGCAACATTGAATGTGAACTGATTATGAAATTTTCGAGAACAGGAAACAAACTGTATGCACAGATGTAATCAAAAAGCACACTGGACAGTAAAACAATCAATGATATCCGTAAAGTTATTAAACTTCTGTTGCTTGCTGTTGCTTGCTGCGTGATTGGTGGATTTTGACATATCTGTCAATGTCATGTCAAAAATAACCAATCATGCAGCATTTGGACCTCGCGTCTACGTATTGCCATCTGGCGGATTTTTCAATCGCGAAAACCCTCATTGAAAGAAGTTTTTTATTTTCTTAAAAATAAACAATGGAACAATACGTAAGCATAATTGCATAAAAAAGTAAAATAATTTCGTTTAAATAAAACCGACTAAAAATTAAACTGACTCCGAAAAAGTAAACACTAAAAGTAGAAAAATAAATTTACGTTATCTCCAATATTGTCGAAGTTATCGCTGGAAAACTAAACAAAGTATCGTATATTTTTTATTTAAAATTAATCAGTAATCGGAATAAGTGAATACTTAAAATAATATCGATTAAATTTACAGATTATTGTCTATGACTCACAGGTTACGGCACTGATGTGTCAGAGACAAGTCATAGACAATATGGAGATAACACATGATTTTAAACGTCAAGTCAATTTGACAATGTCACAAATTTTCATCGTCCACGTATTTTGCTAAAATAATTTGTTTCAAAGATTGATTTCAAACTTGTATAAACGTGAAAATAAAGTTGGTTTCATGGGCTTGTTAAATAATGTGTATGATATTATGAACACGTAAGTGATTATGGTGTAATTGTGTATGAAAGTGTTTGTTTACATCTCTGCTGGATTCTAAAAAATCAAGGTATAGGTCCTCCTCTACATTGTGTACAGTAGGTAATCTACGGTTGCAACGCAATGTTTGTCGCTTAAATGTTTGACTTCATTAATTTCTAAGGTGCTGTGCGAATCTAGTCGATTGCAAACACTTAACGTTATGAATATTGATTTCACACAAACAGTCGACCTTTTAAAAGTGTCTATAGAACAACGGTGTATCCGTTCGTACATGGTACTCCGTGGGTGTACTTTGTTCTTCATAACGGCCACTGGACTATCTGTGGCCAAGGTTGTCATACTCGAAGCACATATAGCATACGCAATACAAGCCGGCTCGCCGCGTATTTGCCGACGTCCACGGAATTGTGGTCACGTTCTAACGCAGCGGATGTCATGAACGTGTGACCAGATTCGCAATGTCGCCTTCAAAAGCCTTCGCAAGTCTAACAGTTGTAGATAGGCTCCGCAATCGGATGGATATCGCGACGCTAGCGATCGATTCGATAATAATTTGGAAATTGACAAAACTAATTGTGTTTGTGATTATTCTTGAATGAACTTGGGGAATATCTTATTAGAGGATAAATTGTGCTGGGATATTGAAGCAATAACTGCGGGTATCTCCAGGGAGGAATAAGTTATTGGCAAGACGGCGCAATACGGGGACGAGGCCATGACCGCTTGGACGATGTTCAGTTGGAGAAGGCTGTACAGTGGGCGGGCGGGGGAGGGAGTGGAGGACTCCAGGGTCGAGCTGCCTGCGGACACCAGGCAGCTGGTCTACAACGTGTATGTATACTTCAGCCGGAGGCCGGGCCGGACCGCGAAAGCTGCCCTGACGAAGACCGCGCGAGCCACTATGCTGCCAAGGGACATAGTTGCCGAGATCATCAGGGACAAATATCGTGAGTGACGTATAAATGGCATTGTACAGTACAGTAATCAACTGAAGTAGAATTTATGAACACGTATGTAGAGCAACATATTAAAAATATGCTCACTGTTTGATAACGTAATAAAAGATTTGTTGACACGAATGATATGTGAAATATGCTTATCTAGGTTTATATTCTTTAAAATAGCATTCTACTATTATAAAATAATTATGTAAATGGTTTCAAAGGTGTTTTCTTAAATTGTGTCATTTTGATATTAGTTAGAGTTGTTAAAATTGTTGATAACGTTGTTGTCATACGTTATTAAATGTTATTTAACTTTAACGATTAAGATCAATAAATATGCATAGCTGGGTATATAGAGTAAGCAAACATCACGTACCTATGTAATAATTAGACATAAACTGTGATCTCATTGAACTGATTATTGTCAATCATAGATGTTATGAGTGAGATGTGATTAGGTTCTGTATAGTTAGAATAAAGATAATTACTTATTAAATAAATAAAAAATATTTAACATTTCATATTGCCGTTTAATTTTCAAAAACATCGATAATTGGGGCTTATTGTCTAACGTGAAACATGTGATTATCACTATCAATATTAAAGCATTAGTTAAAATCGATTATAACAATAATGTATGCTCACAGTTCCGACGCTTTCATTACGTGAGTTCTAAATTGACCCATTCATTTGCTTGCTTATCGCCAAATGGACATACGCAGATGGCCTTTAGGCGTAAACGCTTTTGATGTTACCAGATGTTAACTCACCTACTTCGCCCAGTCAGATGCACGCATTAAGGCCGCCTATTAGGTTTAACAACTCGCACAATTTAACACTATTTCAGTACAAAGTAAACTTTAACACAACGATGCACTCAATCACTGAAACGACATCCAAGAATCCAAGCCATTGAGGACCTTTTCACGCGGGTTTTGGGTTGTTAGCTTCCTGATTCTGACTTGGCACTGCTGACTGAAGGCAGAGCTCTAAAATTAATTTAGTTCAGTAGGGTGCCAAGTACGGAGAGCCGAGGAGTACCTCCCCGCACTAATTACTTCGGTGCACTGACTATTTCAGGCGTTTGAACACGTGAAATACCAACACAGTCTGATTCACACCGGCACTTCGAAACTTTCAACACTTCGGAAATTGTTCAAGGTTAGGGTTACTGGTTGCTCTGAGTTGAAATTTTAGTTTTTACAAGTGCTTTACTTCAATTTCAGCTGAAAATTATGGAATTAGGTAAGTAAGTATGTCAACTATCAACTTACTGGTGTCTCGAAATTGAAAAAGCATTTTTCATACTTTTCAGACTATTGTTCGCTTCATGTAAAAAAAAATTGGTAGTATGAAATTTAAATATTAAAAATATCTGCCTACCTTGGCTTGAAGACGTTGATCTTCCTTTTTACAAGCTTTTTAACTTCAGTTACTATTATTTTTTATAATTTTCTGCTTAAATTTAAATTAAGATTAGCAGAGGATTACAACACTGAACAAAGACGATTGTAATGTTTGCATTCATTGCTTGCAACTAAATGTTTATTCACAAGAACCTCGGCTAAAATTAACGACAAAAGCAATCTCCAGTTTTGAGTGGGAAGCGGCTGTAGGCGTCGTATTGTTCTTTAATTTCGAAATTACTCTTAGTCAACTTCACCTAGGTATTCGCAAAATTAACCAGCTAATTAAACGACAGGTGAATCTGCTTAATTTCATTATGAAATACATACAAACAATTTACATACTACTTCGTTCAGTATTAAGTCCCTACGTAGAGCGTCGATTGTCCAAATAAATCGGGCGATATCGGGTGTTCGGCATACATTTGGATAAGGATAATAATTTATTTAGCAATAAGATCATAGTTTTACATAAAATATTTTAAATGGGCATGTAATATTTAAAATAAGTATCACCGAGTTCGGTAAAGCAGTATACAATATCATAATTTCATTTACTAAAAGACACGGCTGAGATGCTGAAATTTTGCGACTCTACCTACTCGCCCGTGAATTCAGGCTGTATGGCGAAATCCTTATCCTTTGAAATGACTAGAATAGTTTCAGTGATTATTCACTCGGAAACCGGGTCGGCGAAAGTACCATTCTAAAGATATTCGTTTCAATAATAGGCATCGTACTCTAAGTCGCTATATTATCTTCAAAAATAAAGGTCAAAGTACTAACTTGGCAAAGAGGATGAATCTATTGTTCTCTGAGTAAAACAAGATTTGGATATTGTTGAGCATGACTATATTTCTTCTCAACTTGTCTATGTTGATGACTCTTTTATTTTAGCAAGCACACCCAAGGCTTTTGACTTCCACGTTCCACCACATTAATGGGTTATTTTTAAAAATAACTATTACAGTGTTTTCTTTTTTTTTTGTTATACTGCATCTCTTCAAGATTACTTTTCTTCTAAGCTTACCATTATAAATTGAATTTTTAAACCTATTGCAACACAGTCTTGCACTTGCCCTGGTTTTCAAACAGAGCAGATGCTTTATTTCAAACAACTAACTAGACTAGGTAAACATTGGTGGCTACCTACTTGCGTAGTGTTTAAATTTGTATTGCACAAAACAAGTTTATTACAAGCTTCCAAACAATCGAATCGTTGCTGTTTTTTAAGTGTTAAAGGCGTGATGACACTGAGGGAATGGGTAAACTAATCAAAATTTAGTTAGTTATCATTATCAATCAAAACATGGACTGTTTTAGCTCGTGTTTAAAATATGACGTTTTTCCAAAGTTGTGCTAGATCTGAGCTAGATTGCTTTTACAATGAATTTGTTGTGGGGATGTGGGCACTATACTAGTTAACAAAGTTCCCAGCACATCAGACCATTGCAGGTTTGTTGCAAAAACACGTTTATTATAACTACATAAAGTGCTAGTGTTTAAAATGATTTGCCATCATTTGCACTCGCAGTCAGCGGCGTGCAGATCCGGGCAGTCTGGCAACAGCGGATTAAGTAGTGATTGTTCTGTGCACTATCACGTTTTGAGGGCGCAGATTTCATCGATAACCATTTCCTATGGACTAGATTTCTATTTAATAAAATATATCGTGATACAAAGTTACGAATAACTCGCCGATTGCCTCAAACGAATTCTACTAAGTAGATATCACCGTTATAAATAACCGCAGCGACCTTTTTGAAAAATATAATCTGTTTCAAGTCACATATGGAGTGTGATATCTCCACTCCATATGTGACTTGAAACAGATTGCTTTAGAAAATTAATTCTAAGCGACATCTGATAAGAGTTCAATATGCTAGCACAGTAAAAGAAAATAATAATTAACCAAACAAATTATTCAGTTATTGATATGCTATTGCAGCAGTATGAAGGTGAACATGTCAGTTTGACCTCTTGACTGGGGTCAAATGAAACGAATCAATTGTTTAAACGCCATCAATTTGCTGGTCCAAAGCTCAGCAGATGAACGCAATTCGAAATTATCTAGATAGGTAGGTATTGTGGAATATTTGTGTCAATAGGTTAATTGCAGCAGGCGGTACACACAATCGTCGTAGACGTCATTCGAGTATGCAGACGACACGTTTATGACTAGCGTCTGCACGCGTCTAACTGCGATTTGGTCAGTATGTAGGTATGTATGGGTTTAGTTTAGAACCTAGATTTTTATGTTTATATCCTCCATAATTATCCTGGATTAAGTAGCTTACAGTTCACTAGCTAACTGTTACTTTTTTGCTTACCTATTTTAATTAAATTATTTAAAAAATTAAAAGTAGTTTGATAATATTGACTACCCATTTTCAATAACAACGAGACGAGCGTGATCATGCCTATTGTATTTGGAGATTTGATTTCTTTGTGCCATATTATTTACAATAGAAAACTGAAGTGTTAATAAAATTGCAGTTATCCTAGAAAAATCAACCTGTCTAAGCTCTATAATAACATCTTTCATTCTGGTTAATGAACCGAGCTCGCAGCCGCAGCAGCCTGGTTAATTGTGCTTGGATGCGGCAAACAACCCACCTGTGTGTCGTGGCCACTGAAGTTTGCATCGTTAGCATATTTTTAAAGGCTCGATTTTTAAACACCCTATATAAATATACCACACAGGTACGTATTCATAACGTTTGTGTATTTTCCTTAACAATATTATCTGTCGTAAAAATATTAGAGTAACGTTCTAAACGAGTGCTGTTTGCATTAATTCGACACTAATGAGTGTGAGTACTGATTCATATTCTTTACTGGTAATTGCCTATTATTTCTAGTTATTAATTAATAAACGAGACAGGAAAATCGCAAATTATTTTACTAATAACTTATGAGTACATACATAATGATGGACAGATAAATTTAACATTTTTCCTGGTATGCTGGGGTCGTTAGTCAGGGGCCTATTTGCCGTTGGAAATGGATCGGAAGTGCGGAAGTGAAAGCTGTCAACAGCGAGTGGGTAGATATTTCCCATTGCATGCGCGACACATCGATACTGTGATGAAACAAGCTTTTAGGCCTACAATCTTTTGAATTCGAATGGTAAAGACCTAGGGAGTAGGAATCATCTCAAAATAAGGAAAGCAGTGATATCGACGCTCAGGGGTAGGGTGGCAGAAAAGCCGAGATCCAGGGATGGCCGATCGTTGTAGTACCCCTAGGAGTAGACCATTCTTGCTGGTGCGCAGCGAAGCTGGATCAACGGAGATATAATATTTTCGGTCAAATGCGATCTTTACGTAAATAATGATTTTAGACTTGTTGTCTTAAGTCGAGGTAAGTGATTTAAGTAGTTGATAGTCTTTTAAATCTAACTTCATTTGAAAGAGCTGCAAATTAACAAACGACCTTGTCAGCAACTCAAGCTTAGCCAGTTACACGGCGTATAAAAAGTGACTGTTTTTGCCTAGTAACCCTAACCGCGTCGCAGATCTTCCAGCGTCTCGAATACCTAAGTAAGTTTTGAATTATTCAACATTTTTATATTTCTTAGCTACTCTCTAGCTCTGGCTGAAGCCTCGGTAGATTGGTCCACGCTCACCGCGCGCGAGTCTTGCTGTCAGTATGTAGACTATGTAGAGTTATAATGGCCCGATGAAACTGGTTGAATTTTTATATGCACCTATGACATTCGTTCCTTTCCACAAAAACGACGCATTTTTCGAAAGGTGAAAAATATCTGCAACCTCAGATCATTCTATGATCTGAGTCTGCAACCCTCTGGAGAGATCGTTATCAACCGAATGCCCATTCATCATAAAAGTAAGCACTATATTTAGACGTGTGATGGATTAACCTACTTAAATCCTATTTTTTCGTGGCCGATTTTGGGTCAAATCGACATTTTATATTAGGTAACAAAGAATGGTATTTAAGAGAAAAGGCTACATAATAATATTTCCAAAATTACTTTTGGTTTTGGCTATCTATGCTCGATATTTAAATGTTTCATAATTCAATTAAATTAGTTAAAGGGAAGGGTTGCGAATGTATTAAGGTATGTTTATTGTTAAAACGCAAACAAACCATTCTTAGCTAAATAGGCCGAGTCTGAATACGTAATGCAGAAAGGTCAAAGTTGCTTTAGCACACCCACAGTCGCGCAAATAGCGGAGGCGGCAGCGACGCAAATTAATGACTATTTCTCAATTATGCGTACTCTACCGTTAATATGCTTACTGCTCTACCATCGATAGATACTTCTCAAATACCGAAGATTGCATTTGATGCATTCCACATCAGGGGAGGCTTAACTGCAGTGATTGATGTGGCAGAAAGAAACTATAAAGAACGTTTAAAAAATGTCGCCAAAAAAAGATCACGAGGAATAGTCCATCCTAAATAAAAATCTTAACTGCTGGCCTTAACANAGCACTGCTGGCCTTAACATCCTTCGAATACACGTCAAAATTGGTGCAAACATGCACCGAGACACTGAATGCACTGGGAAATACCAACAAAGTAACGCTTACATGGGTACCAGGACATTCGAATATAGAAGGAAACGAAGTAGCAGATGAACTCGCCAGAGATGGAGCCGATAACCCTCAAATCGGCGTAGAACCGTTCTGTGGCATTACCAAACAACGAGCCACCACGCTACTAACCGCCCTCTGCAAACAAGAGGCTATTGAGTGGTGGAAGTCTACACCGGGACAAAAACACTCAAAAGCACTCATTCAGGGATATAGCAATAAAGTAACTAAGGAACTGCTAAAGTTCAAAAGATACAAAGCCTGTGCAGTGACTAGAATACTGACCGGCCACTGCAAACTAAACAAACATAAATCGAACATGAACATGACCGAGGAAACTCTGTGCAGATTCTGCCATACAGAAGAAGAAACGGCCATGCATGTTCTTTGCTCATGCTTCCCGCTTATGAGCAAAAGAAGTATCCATCTCGGGCGACACATCATGCACCCGGATGAGATAGCAGATATCACGCTCCAAAGAATCTGGAAATTTATAGACTCAACGGGACTAAGCAGTGAACTTTAAAGACAAGGGCTGCCACAATAGATCAAACCTGGTCGAGTTGGCGCAAATAAAGGCCCAAAAACCAATAATAAATAATAATAAATAAAAATCGATATTTTACATAAATAAAAATCGATATTAATTACATGACTAGATACCAGTTTTACTTGTAAAAAGTACTAGAAACTAGTCTCTTGATATCATCTATATGGGTGCAATATCGGGTTGCTATGTCATAATAGCTCATACAAGAAAAGTGAAGAAATTCTCACATTACGTACTTTATCACCTAGAACATATTTATAGTAATAACTGCCATAAAAGTATGAAGTAATAAAATTGGAAACGTAAAATTTTATTTTATGTCACCACCACCATACATAAATGTTTTGCTTTGTAATCCAAATGGTAAGTAGGTACCTACTTTTAATTGGAATTATCTATCATGTAGGTAGGTAAGTAGCTACCTACTTTTAGTTTGTGTTTAACCAAATAATTTAGGGACTTTTTTTCTGTGAAAAATTAAATAATACCATAAAATAACCTAAGAGTACCTATGTTTTTATTTATAAAAAAAAATTGAATAGTATCTACTACCTCATGACTATGCCACTGAAACAGTTCCAGTTAGATGAGTACATTGTGCAATGTGCATGCAGCAGACTAGTAGGAAAATAGGGGTACTAAAATAAAATAATAGGAATATAGCTATTGGTGATTGATTCACTTTACATTGTTTATTAAATGAAATATTAGTAAAACATGTCATGGTATGTTACAAGCCTTTAATCATATGATGATGGGTTTCGAGACAATTTATATTTTATTTTATTCATTTTAGAGCATTAAAAGCTAGTTTTTAANATAATAACCGTATGTAAACAGATTTCCGTATTGAAAATATATTTTCTTATTCGTAATAAATAAAATTTATATACGCTGGGGTTCTGTGAAGAGTTAAAGGATTTGTAATATCTAAGGGTAAACACCTTAACCTTCAAGCGGGCGCGCGGCGTCGAATCGACCGCGCCTAACACATTTTCGTTCATAACTTTTTTTTTACATGTTACACATATTTCTCATTTTTAGTAGCCTGTCGCTTGCTCATTGTGAGCGAAATAAAGACCTTATCTCAGCTCTCCGCGCTTTTCTCACCCCATGGCTTGCTATTGTTTTAGTCGCGGCGCCGGCGTCGAAAGCACGCCACGCGCCTGTCGTCGAAAAGGTTACGCGCGACTCTCTATGCGATATAACATTTCTTCGGCTATCACCCAATATTATTGAATTAAGCTTGCAATACTGTTTTTTCTTATTAAATAAGTCGTAGACTGCTAGTACAAAGTGAAATAACAGAGGCATTATTACGAAAAGATGAAAAAGAGAGTGAATCGGAGCTCAGAGACCAAGCTAAACTGAGCCAAAATTATAAAATTATGTTTTATCATTATTTTGCCATTTTTATCGTTTTTACCAGGTCTATGAACTATTCTGAGGTATTTTAAAACATTTTGTGTTTAAAAATTAGTTTTTGATCCAAATAATATTTTCGTCATGTTAATTGATTAAATAATTGTTTCTTTAACTTAATTCAAATTACTTAAGACTTAAATACAATCAAAATATATCTGCGTACAAAATAATAAATGATTATTGGAAAATAAGTGCTTTATTTATTTACTAGACCCCATAGGTCTTTTCGTTTACGCGCGACCGCTGCCGTTACAAAAGACCGCGCGCCCGCTTGAAGGTTAATAAGTTATTTTTCTTTCAATTATTAACATGACACATTTAAAATTATATTCACACATTACAAATAATACAGTAATTTGGTGTTTGTGTAAATATAACAACACTGATTTAAACTTTGATATATGAAGGTACAAAGATGTAATTCTTAGTATCTACTGCATTTTAAGTTGAATGTTAAGTGGCCGCATCTTACCTTAGCTAAAATCAAAGTTCGATCCATTGCGCAGCACCAAATTAAGTTTTAATATCATTAAATATTATTATGGGATTTCATGTGCACTAGGTAAAATATTAAAAGTTGCTAGAATACTTTGCATGTGTGAATCCTTTGAGGATTAACATAATTCTAATATTATATCCAACATTATTTAACTAGATGGATGTTATTTACCTCATACAAAATGCCTATTTATCTATTTATAGTATACATTTATTGTTTATGATGAGTTAATGACACTTCCTGCTTAACTTTGCGATACCTACTTAGTTGAATTATGAGACATTTTGTAACAAAATGTTCTAGCAGTACAGTTATTGTACTTGCAAAGCAGGAAAATGCAATTGAAGTAGCATTAGAAACAAGCTGTAAAATCTTGAAAAACATAAGTAACAAAAAATAAAATGTAGACCTAAACCTACTTTGTAAAAATTCAAGAGTAGATCATGTTTTCAAGTTGAAACATTGTTTATTAACAAGCAATGTAAAAATTACCATTAAAATAATAATGTAATTTATATGTAATAAATACCAATAGGACTCCTATTAGAATTTCCTAAAAAAATACTACTTGTGTAAATTTTAACTTACAATAAATAAATTATTTTATACACACACATTAGCGGATTTTAGAAGGTTAATGTTATAAGTTTTTTATAGCTGCGTACTTACCTATCATAAAATGCTGGCGCCTGGACGTCGTCACTGGAACATTATATAAGAATACGTTCTTCCCTTTTCATAAGTTTCTTTGATTTGAAATTGATAGCTAAGATCATCTGTGGAAGCTATATTCACGCACAGTAGGAACGAGGTGTTTCTTTTAAAAGTAGATCACTTACACTAAAACTAAACCACAATATCGTTAAGAAACTACTACACATAAAAAATCTATTCAAATTTTATAAAGGGGCAAGTAAGCTACTTGTAATCTTGATAATTCTATATTTTTGAGCTTTTACATAGACGTAGAAGACACTTGAAATGATTTTTACAACCTTGAGAAATGGCTGAGAAAAGAAAAAGCGGCGGATTTATCCGTAATCCTTTTCAAGTAAAAAGACATGCGGATTTTAGTGGAACTAAATTTTATGTATGAAATCTGACAGTAAACGTCAAAAACTGCATAGATTCATGCGCCACCGGGTGCCGCCGGTCTTCAAAATACGGTTGTGTAAAACAACCACAATATGNATATCTGTGTGTAAAACCATTTATCACACTAACAAACGTCAAAAGTTTTTTGTATTACGACACGATGACAGTTTAAAAATCGATACTTTTTTGTCAATTCTATAATCGATTACGCCAAAGATTCTATAAAATATTAATAACGTTATTAATAACATCATTAACGAAAGAAAAATGCAGCCAGCAACGCTCAACGAAAATTGAGGCGAAAACATACTCTCTATTTGCACAATGTAATATTTGAATAGAGAACAGAAATAACAACACATCACTCATGTCGACGCGTTGGAGTGAAAAGCAGTGTAAAAGAAGTATTCTTCAGGAGAAAGTTCGTGCTGTATTTTATTCTTGGTCTGAGGTGCTGTAAAATTTTTGAACGGCCACCACGCAGTCTTTTGGTTTTTTTTTGTTAATTTATATGTAAATATATTATTATTATATTTTTTTAATAACAGTTTTATAATCAAAACTGTTATAGTCTGTAAGATTGACTGAAATGCAAAAACAGGAGAAAAAAATGCAATACCAAGGTTTTCACTATAAGGCGACGATATTACTTATGGGCCGAGTGCGGGGGAGTGATAACAGCATCCTGAGGATAGAGAGAGGCAGATGATCCACATGCATCTATCTATGCTAAGGCACTTTGTGCGGACAGTGACCGAAGTTGCGATCAACACCTCCTCCAAGTCGAATCAGCATAGGCTGCCACTAAGGTACATGACTGATTAAAATAAAATATTCCTACCTGTTACTAAAACTAGTCATCATAAGTTATATTTTATTTGTACTAACCACAGATATGGATTAGAGTAGATATAATACAGCAAGTTGATCATAGAGAAAAGTTCCGATATGTCCAAATGGACATACATGGTCGAGTGATGTTGATATAATCCGATTACAACAATCGGTTACGATGATTTTACGAACACGGTAGAAAGAAAAAAATATTTACGGATTGAGAATTGCAAAAACAGCACAGCAAATAATAAAGAATAAAGTAGCAGTAGAAGATTAATTATAAAACAAGTTAGCTCAGTGATCGCGGAAGACAGAGTGCACTGTGTAACATCGAAATATAAAAAGTATGGAATTAGGTATGAATTACTAGTAGTATATTTAACACAATGGAATAACGATCTTTACTTTGATATAAAATATACATTAAGCACAGTAAAAATATGAGTTTTATCGGAATTAATTAATTGTCGAATCGTTTCAGACGATATCTTTCGATGACTTTGCGAATGCAGTACGATGATACGATTATTTTTATGTTGCGGCAATCACTAAAATTCGCTAAAATGACACTAATGGCGTTTAAAAACCTGAATGTCTCCAACTTCCTCATTGGCCCTAGAGCAATTTCAAGTATACCATCAATAAAAGCCTAATTAGAGTCATCAAACCTCTCAGTCATTCAATTGGAACCATTAGAACTTCATAACTATGAGTTGTTTTCTATGTGTAAGCTGAGGACACGTGTCTCCAGCTGACACATCTGTATCTTCGTAAATATTTATGCTATAGCCTGACCAGGAACATAAAAACCCTGGCATAGAGGCGCGTCAATTGCATTTGATAGTGCAACACTGAGTACAGTCGTACCTGTGTTAAATTAATAGGCTAACTTTATGTATCAGGATTCAGGATTACGGGCTAATTTGATATTTTCATAAGTTAACGAAAAAAGATTATATTATAGGTAACCTGGTTTAAATAAATTAAATGAAACCATCAATCGAACTAGTAGGATTTATTTTATTATTCATCAATAATCAAATTCAGAACTTGAATATTCAACTGCAATGTCTGCTCATGAACGCTTCAAACTCGGTACTTCTTTCCATAAAATTCAACACTTACAAAGTGACAAAAAACTTTAAATTATGTAGTTGAAACAAACCACAGCTAATTTTCATAGTTGACTGTACTATGCGATAAACATCAATGAAAATATTGTCCGAACCTGTCCGTACCCTTAGTATTTCTCTTCGACAAATACTTTAACACATTGTGAACCACTTTTCTTTCACGACTATAAAAAGTTTTTAGCAATTTAATTCAGAAAATCAATTGCACACATTTATAATAAAGTTTGTTTACACTTTGACAGCAATAGACTGACATGCAAGGTGACATTTCAATGAAGTTTTCAGTTATAGATGACCCACGCTGAACTGTCCCGCCAAACTCAATGACAGGGGGGCGCTACCATCGTTCAACTATATGGTTTCCAACATGGCAAAAATCTGAACCAGCGATCCGGTATTGACGGTGGCGCCCCACTGTCAATGTCATCGACAGGACAGTCCAGTATTTTGGAACTATACTGTTACCATTAAAAGAAATTAGTACCATTAATTTTCCGCAACATGGCGAGGGTTTTTATGTTCCTGGTCAGGCTATACGATAATGTATTATACCTCAAAAATTACAGTCGAATCCAAATAGTAGGCTTTCCACTTTTCAAGACTTTAGCTCAAATACTGTTAAAACCATGATCAAAAAACTATGTGCGAGCTGGAGTACTGCAAACGAGACAGAAAGCACTTAGCAGTCCGACTACCTAAGAAAGAAGCGTAGACGGATACAAAAATCTTTGCTGAATGTTGATGGCCTCAACTCTTGTTGCACGCGACCTACTTATAATAAATGTTGCGTTGTTCAAGCAGACACCGATTACATAGACATTAATTTATTGTAAATCTGGATAACTGTTAACAGATAAGTTCGGTTTATAAACAACGATTGCATTTTTTTATTTTCTAATAATTATTCAAACAAAAAATATTTTTTTTCTCTCTGTAGTATTGTTATATTATCTTTGCTTCAACTATGGGGGCGTTTGGCGGAAAATAGCACTAGCTATATAGTGCTAGCAAGTGAAATGGCGTCCTTTAAGCGGTCGAAAAGATGTATGGAAAACGTCACTTTGGAAGTTTAACAAATGTGTCCCAGCCGAAAACATGCTAAAGTTTTCGGCGGTTGCCATGGCAATAGCCATTTTGGTAGCAAATTCTAACAATGCTAATTATCGGCTGAACGCAGCTTATGTAGTGTCAATCAAAACTGTCAATGTCAAAAAATGATGTGGGAAACCACCACAATCCATATCTGTGGNTATGTGGGAAACCACAGTGGGAAACACAAATAATTGGAAATTTGGAATTTTGTAGTTTGTTATCACAGTTGTAATTATTGATTATTTTCTTCTTGATTTAAACGAAATAATTGTAAGCAATCATGGATACTGTTGTTAAAAGTATGTTGGAAGAGGAACCAGAAGAGGAGAAAAAGGTAAACTGATTTTCTTAGAGACTTACGTAGGTATTTACATTAGAACCTTATTATTAATAGAAGTGTTCCGATTACGACACAAAAGATAGGGATTTAAGTTTAATATAGATGACTGATGGACTGAGTTTCTTCTGCCACTTCTTCTCAGCTACAACCCTCAAATTGTCCCGAAGTGGTGGTTATATTTTGAGACGTGTAGAAGGCCTACTTGTAAAAAAATGTAATGACTTTTTATAACTTGTTTCCATTTTTCTATTTCGTCCTGTTTGGATTTTCTATCTCTTACCAAACTCCTCAGATGACACTTGCTTGTGTTGTGCTGTAAATCTGATAGTAGTAGGTAAAAAAGATTTAATTAAAGTAATCTTTGTAAATAATAAAAATAAAATAAGTAATAAAATTGACATCACAACATCGCCTTAAATTATCGCTAGCCCTATTCCAAACACACTGTATATGTTTAATTTTTTTTTTTTATTAAGAGCTGCAAAACAACTACTATGTGCCAAGTAGGACATCAACATCTACACATGAGACGACATCTTCATATATTTTTTATTATTTTCAGGGTTTAATGTTTATGGGACGAGATTTGTCGAAGATACCATGCTTCCGGGAAAGTTTCCTTTATGGCATTGCATCAGGAGTAGGCGTTGGATTAGCGGCTTTTCTCAAGACTTCAAAGCCTATGATGTCTCAACATATTGGGTTCGGAACATTCACTGTATCTACTCTAGTCTATTGGGCATACTGTAGGTACCAGTGGTCCAGACAAAGATTTGACGCACAGTTGCTACAAGAAGCTTTGAAAGACAAAATAAAGTATGAAGGGACTGTTATTGAGAAGGAATTAGAATCAAAAGGTGTTTTAAAGTCAGCGTAGGCATTTTCTTTATATGTAGTTCATATTGAGCCAAGTATAATTTTGCTTACTTTGTAACAACTAAAGTTTGGCAAAATTGAATATTTATTTATGTACTTATCCCATACTAAATAAGCATTTAGACATGATGCAATGAAGTTATGATTATGATATAAAGAAAAATCTTGACTTTCCTGATAGATTACTCTTGTAGGCAAATTGCCATGTTAATGTTCAGTGTTGCCTGGGACTTCTACATTTATTTAATTATAGACTGGATTATGTAAGTACTGTAAATTGTGTATCTATTGTAGTTATAGTAAAATAAATATTAAATCATTGAATTAGAATATTTTGAGTTTTATTCATATTTGTTTACATCGGATTTAAAATATTATTATTATGTATACCCATTTACCTAACACCCTGTATATTTTAGTTCCTCCACATAATGCGGTTGTTGTTTCAGGTTTTAAATTCCCACTTCTCATCTAATCCTCAATCTTAAGAATCTTAAGTTCTTTACTAACAGGTAGGTAATTTTGTTTTATTTTTCTTTATACAGTGTGAGTCACGTTAAGGTGTACATATGAAAAGAGATGAAACTAGACCTATTCTTATCGACAAAAAAGAGGTCAAAATTTTTTTGAGATTTTTTTAATTTTTTTATATAATTTTTTTTCTTTCAATTACTTATTGTAAAGAAAACGTAATAACTTTTAAACTAAGCGGTATATCCGGATAAAATAAAAACAGTAATAATGCTAAATAACAGGCGATACTAAAAAAATACATAAAATACACAAAAAAGGTTAACAAATAATAAAAAATGAGACTTTTTGAAAAAAAAAAATGCTTTTAAATTCGTGTTTTTTTGGTTATTTGATAAATTTCTCCAATAAATGCCCCTATAACCGGTGATTTTTATTACTTTGTATTATTCTCTATCTTATTACCTTCGTAAAACCAAAAATCGCATATCTCTATCCCTATCACAACGTTTGCAATGATCGTTTGAACAAAGGACTGCCACAACATTATTCACGATGATGAACATGATACAGATCCAACACGTAGAGGCCGTTTGAAGCGCAAAATAATCGACAAAAGTGAAAGTGGTGCACATGCTAGATCTAGTCTCTGACTATGTTATTATTATTACAGTAACTTAATCGATTTACGTAAAGAAAGGTACGAAATGAAGCCTTTTTCTTCCTCGGTCATAAGCTGTGTGGACCGCACGATGAAATTGCAAACTTCCGCTCACAGTGTCTGACCATCTCGTCGGTGCCCTGCCCCGAGCACGTCTGCCTTCCATTTTTCCCAAGATAATTTGTTTCTCCAGACGATGCCTTGGAGACCGCATAACGTGTCCAAAGACAGAGGGTACGCTTTAGGCATATACCTACTTAGTGGAGAGTACTGGAGAGCCGCGTGGTGATGTTGAGCTCTTTTAATATGGACTCGTTGGTTCGCACGCATGGCAGTCCAAGGAATGTGGAGTAATCCACATATTATCTCAAACGAATCGATCTTACTGCTATCGAGGCTTCTCAGGCTCGCAAGTTTCAGCACCGTATATAAATATGGAGATTACCAGGGCTGGGACCATTTTTTTTTCGTCAGGAAAATACATAGATTTGTAGGTAGGTATACCCACCAGCCGCGGGGGCAGTAAGTGGGTTATGTGGGGTTCTCCCTGCCAGAAGGGCAGGGCCTATCCGCTAAAAACGTGACGTTGATAGCCATATGAGTCGGCATTCGGCTCGCTTAGTGAGCAGCCCCAAACCACAGATAATACATATAATACTAGCCCAAACCAAGGAAGGCGTTATTCCTCCTGCGAGGCTGCGAGCTGCATGCTATACCGGCTCTTCGAAAAAAGGAGCCAACTCAGATTTCAGACTCAGCCTTTAAATGGGTATTATATCTTTCTTTCATTTTTTTTAATACAGGAATTAAAAATAATTGTGATAAAGTTAATATTGTTAAATAGAGCTTATAAAATAATGGCAACACTTTGCATATTCACCACCGGAGATCCTTAATGCTCCATTTCCGACGATTTTCGGCTCATAGTAAGAGAGCGAAACACTACTTTGATTCAGATTAAAGTGCGGTAGGTAGGTACCTACAAATACAGCAATGTATGTATGTAGGTAAGTACCATACATACATTGCTGTATTTGTAACAACAGCAAGAAAATATCACGATTTACATACTTACTTAATAATATGTAATATTAACCCTTTTCTTGGCATTGTGCATTTAAAGATACGTTGACCAAAACAAAAATATGGGCGAGAAACCAAAAACTATTTTTAATTGTTTTTTTAATATAACATTAGCCCAAATACTACAGATTGTGTTACACATTATAGAATCGCTACAGGCTGCACAGATTTATCAGTAGTATAGAAAATGTCAGACCATTGACAGGCGTCTACGCACCGGCTGATAATTTTAATTATTTTCGGTGTTTTTTTTAAAGAATATTGGTGATTATTTGTAGTAATATGGATAGTAAATAAAGGTTTCTTGATGATAGTGCTGTTTTTTCATCCCAAAACTTGTATAATTATTCTTGTACGATGCGGATTGTCCGAATGTATCTCTAAATGCACACTGTCAGATACGTAATAATTTACTTTCAATTTTGAATGTATCTTTAAAGACACATTGCCAGGTGCTCGTTGACTTTATTTTATGATTTTTTTCATAGATTTTATCGCACAAAAAAGGGATCATGTTATTAGTTAGTAATATTTAAAGCTGTAAATTATATGCCGATATGAGTTTTAATTCATGTAATAAAGAATGTCGTTTTTTGGACAACTTTGTGCTGCAGCAACAAAATCAGGCGCGCAAAATGCTAGTTCTGGTTCCAAAATCTGGAACCAGTTCGAAAGTTAGTGGCGGTGACACTTCAGCTGATGAATTAGAAGCCGCACTTAGCTCCTGATTCTCTTGGGTGGTTATCTTCCTACTCCAAACAACCCAGATCACCCCCAAAAAGCGAGCAGCCTATCCAGGCTGCTGCATGCTTCTGGTTATAAAGCTGGTGATTGAAGAATTTCAGCCAGTTCGACTGCTGCATAGTTTCCCAGAGAGTTCCAGAGATCCATTTCAGCTATCTTGCGTTTCCACTGTAAGTTGGGTATCAAATTATCTTCAATCGAAGACGTAAACACAGTTCGGTACCAGTTGGCGTCAATACCCCTCGTATTTTTTTAATGCTCTTGCAGAATTCCTATGTGTCCTATCTACATTTGCTTCTACTGGATGGTAAGAGGGGTGTGAGGTTCAGGAGGTACTCCAACGACGCTGATGGAGTGGTTCTCATACATCCAAATGCAGCTATACTTGCAAGGCGTTACAGACTTTGAAGTGGGTTTTTTACTTTGTTTTCAGTTTTTTGTAAAAGATACTTATTTTTTATTTCTCAAATAAGGAATAGCTTAAGGTTTTGTAGTAATTTTCATTTAAATAACTAATTTTTACTAAGAAATAAACCATTTTTTAAATTACTACAAAGCTGGCAATGTGCACTTAAAGATACATACTATATTTCCAAAACTACATACCTAAGATTTTTTTTAGTATTTTTTACATGATTTTTATTCTTCCTAAATCCAATATTTATAGTCTAAATCACAAATATTAACCAAAACCGTCTTTGCCAAGTATAGGGTTAAAATAAAAACAGCGATAAGGAAGGTACAAATGAAAGCCATAGGCACAATATTTTGTGCCATAGGTTTACGCTTTAGGATACGCTACTGCGTAGGTATATCGATATCAATAGTTACTTAACTGGTTTTCTGATAGGAAACCTTTATGTAAATAGGTAAGTTAAAGTAGGTCCCTAAACAAGCGCAAGCTAAATTATGCGCGCAAAAATTGCGGGCCTTATTTTTACTTCGGCATTTCAATTATGTCATCTTCTAATCACGCATTTATACTAGCTATTCGGTAGTTTCTGAGCCACTGCCGTAGTCGATCGGGGACAGCCGTCTCGACCGCACATACCGCACGGTGTCTCGTTACATTACGCAAGTAAATTTGCGGAAGCTGCAGCTTTCGACCGACGAACCTATGGAAGAACTAGAGAGCCTTGTGCCACACGATGCAAAGCGGGAGTTGGTGTTTTTCGTCAACGGGAAAAAGGTACGATATCGTGGGAACCTTGAGTATTAAACAGCATTCTTTATTACAGTGTTACCTATTGTTTTAACGAACCTAACTGATAGAGGCCAAAAGTATAAACACGCACTCTATCTAATTTAATGTTGATAATTTTTGCGGATATAAGAATCATTGCGGTTTTAAGATCACATTTTTTGTGCTCTGTTCTTAAAATAATTTTTTTCTCAAGAGAAAGTAGAGTAAGTTTTGTATGTAACGTATTTTGTAGCAATTCGTGTATTTATAGGTACCTACCAAAACAAAATCAACGATATTTTTATTTATTTTATTTTGTTGTTGAATTTATTTTCTGCATCGGCTTCTAATAATAAACATCTGCAAAGTTTATACTTGCCGACCTCTAAATAATGTATTATAGTTGCATTTACTTTGGTGCCTACAAAGACCACTCATTACCAGTAAACCACCACATGTTGTAGGTGTCTACCCATAGAGTTATTAACCTCTATGTGCCTACCACATGTGTGATATGAGACCTATTTGTGGTCTTCTCATTAGCGACATACTTACCTTATACATAGACTTACCACCAAGTTAGCAGCACAATGTACCCACACATAGGTACTTACATAGCTCGTGAATCATTCTGAAAAAGCGTCGTGGTAAAAACGGTGTCTTTTTTTATCCCCAACGGGAAAGCTCTTGGCCTGTATGTATCTCATCTGATGGTGAAAGGTGGAAGCCAGCTTCACCCAGAATCCACAACTACAGAGGAACTGGCTATCTTACCTCTAACTGCCGTAACATAACATTACTTTGTTCCCTGAATTAGGGAATTCCCCCAATTACATAATAGACTTAGTTGTCCCTAAACTCTTACATAGTAACACTTATAATAAGCAAACGGAATAATATTTATAAAAATTCTTCATTACTACAAAAACTCTATTATTTAAGCTATCTAAAAAACCAAGTACCAACATTGTGGCGCCAAAAATGAGAGCAATACGAACAGTGGCGGGGCAAGACCTAAATTTNATTTCTAATGGTTATATAAATATTTTCACATATTGTTAGAATTAACAAATCAAAATATTATGTTAGACACATTTTTTCTTATGAATATTTTAGGTAAGTAATATCGTCAATTTCACATAATTATTTTATTCGTAATTTTTATTATCGTTTTTAAATTTATTAAACCCTTAATCATTATTAAAATATCCTAACTGCATGCATAAAACCTTATCCCGAAATAGGGGACATGAGTTCACGAACTTAGAAACAGAGCAAAATTTTGTCACGAAACAGGATCCAAACAAGAGGTCCGCAGAACAATGAATATAAAAAAAAGTTCAAACTATATAACTATAAATTATGTATTAACTTACTGTCAAAAGACCAAAGTTTAGCATACAAAAGCTTTCATACTGATATCATGCTTGGTTATTTTTAAATAAAATGTTAAAGTCGTAAGAGCCTTAATATACCGAAGTAGGGGGCACTTACCTTATTTACTTTTTTTTCCAAAAATATTCTAGATGACTTACCCACTTAGGTATTAGCAATCGTTTACGTAAAGTAAATGGAGTTTATTAATGTAAACAAAGCATAGCATTGACTGTTTTTGTTGCTGGTATTCTTGTACTGTGGTCCTAAGTAAGTGTAGTTGCAGATTGCAGAACAGGTCTTACGATTTTCCTAACCTTTTCAGATCAAGGTTTTTGATGAACGTGTTTATGCAGAAACTACTAGGTACCTAGCTATTTTATCAACAATAATTTAAATACGGCTTGCGACTTCTGGCACAGTCAGTAATAGTGGTACGCGAACCATGATTACCAATGCGACGAGATTTTAATGATATTTATCTCAAATTCCAGGTCGTGGAGCCACACCCTGACCCGGAGGCGACTCTGCTGTGGTACCTGAGGAAGAAACTCCTCCTCACTGGAACCAAGTATGGCTGCGGCGAGGGCGGGTGCGGCGCCTGCACTGTTATGGTGTCCCAGTACTTGCCGCGTGAAAGAAGAATCAAGTATCCTTTTAACAATACTTTTCAACCTTATGTAGAGGCTCTTGGTCTGCATCTCCCCTGATAGAAAGTGATGATGAGGCCGAAGGTGGAAGCGAACTGTTAGTAGAATTAGTTAAGTTGTTGGTGGTATAGAATTACATACGACCATTTTCACATTATCTTCTACAATTAAATTGTCTATTAAGTATTATTAAGTATCCAATATATTCAAGCTTAGATTTTAGCTTATGAGTGAATGTGAATGTTTTTATTCATCCACTCGACTATCATTAAAAAAAAAAATTAAATATGTAGGTAGTAGGTAAAATCACAAAATATTATGTAACATGTAAGTAGTACCTACCTAATCTATGACGTCACATCAAAGAGCATCTCACGCTCACCTTATAACGACTAATTGCCGTGTAATTAATAGTTTTTTAATATACCTACCCATTAATGTATAATATGCAAAGTCTGCATAATCTAAACACTTAAACGAAATTATGCGCATTGCATACGTTATGTTATGTTACTTACATGTTATTCTAGTGTTACAAATCTAGTTAGAGCCATGTAGGAGTAAATAAGTTTTTAAACAGTGAATTAATTACAAAAACTATAAAACTGTTATTAAAAAAGAAATATTTCGATATTCCTCAACGATCATTCCAGACACATAGCTGTAAACGCATGTTTGACCCCGGTGTGCGCGATGTATGGTTTGGCGGTAACCACAGTGGAAGGTATCGGATCGACACAAGATCGCTTACATCCGGTCCAAGAGAGATTAGCCAAAGCACACGGCTCACAGTGTGGCTTTTGCACGCCAGGAATCGTAATGTCCATGTACGCATTGCTCAGGAACAAAGACAAAATTGATTATGAAGATATGGATGCAGCTTTACAAGGCAACCTTTGCCGATGCACCGGCTACCGGCCTATTATCGAAGGATTCAAAACGTTTACAGAAGGATGGGAAAGAAATTATGCACCAAACATGAAATCTCCTTGCATGATGGGCGATGAATGCTGTCGAGTTAAAGGTGCTGAAACAACTAGTGAAAACGATAAGTTATTTAACAAATCAACGTTTGTGCCATATGACCCAAGTCAAGAACCAATATTTCCGCCTGAACTTAAACTTTATGAAAGTTACAATAAAGATTATCTATATTTTAAGGGTGAAAACGTTACATGGATTAGACCAACAAAGCTAGATCAACTTTTGAAGATAAAAAATAAATATGATCACAGCAAAATCGTCGTTGGTAACACAGAGATAGGTGTAGAAGTTAAATTTAAGAAGAAAATATATCCCATACTCTTATCACCGGTCAATATAGAAGAATTAAATTTCTGTAGACTCAACGACGATGGAATTGAAGTTGGCGCTGCGTATTCTTTATCAGACCTGCAAATATTTTTGAAAAACAATTTGACGAAATTAGCAAGCAAAGGAAAAGTTTACGAAACTATTATAGAGATGCTGCACTGGTTTGCAGGCAATCAGGTTCGCAACGTGGCTTCACTTGTGGGTAATATTATAACAGCCAGCCCAATATCTGATTTGAATCCAATTTTAATGGCATGTTCTGCCACTGTTAACATTTCTAGTTCTAAAGGACAAAGGAAGGTGGTAATCGATGAAAATTTCTTTAGAGGTTACCGAAAAACGGCGGTTAATGACAATGAAGTGGTGACGTCAGCTGAGATCCCATTCAGTAAAAATCACCAGTTTTGTAAGGCTTATAAACAAGCTAGGCGAAAAGATGACGATATTTCAATAGTAACGGCCGCATTCAATGTAACGTTTGAAGATAATTGTCAAGACGTAGTTTCAGAAGCACGATTGTGTTATGGTGGAATGGGGCCAATGACGATACTAGCTAAACATACATCTAATTTAATTAAAGGTCTTAAATGGGATGATAAATTATTGGAGGTGGTTTACGATTCATTGACAAAAGAAATGGAATTAGGAATATCAGTTCCTGGAGGAATGGCCGACTATCGCAAGTCTTTGTGCCTTAGTTTATTTTACAGGTATTACTTATTTGTGTCACAAAATCTAAATAAACCCAACGGTTACAAAATAAGTCACAACAACAATCACATAAGTGGTGCTAGTGAAATCCCTATTCTGCCAGCTAGCAGTTCACAATACTTTGAGATCAAAGAAAGCATATCGTTGTCTGATTCTGTAGGAAAGCCCATACCACACGCGTCAGCTTTTAAACAAGTAACCGGGGAAGCAATTTATTGTGACGACATTCCAAGTGTTGACGGTGAACTATATTTGAGTTTAGTTTTTAGCACAGAAGCACATGCCCGAATTAAATCTATAGATGCCACTAAAGCGTTATCTCTGCCTGGTGTAGAAGCATTTCTCTCTGCGGCTGATTTAGACGATGAATGCAATAAACTAGGCCCTATACTCAAAGATGAAGAAATATTTTCTAAGGAAGTCGTAACTAGTCGAGCTTGTGTCATTGGTGCTATAGTTGCTAAGACGGAAAAGATAGCAAGACGAGCAAAAGAGTTAGTCACTGTTGTATATGAACAACTAGAACCAGTTATTGTCAGTATAGAAGATGCTATAAAGCATAATTCATTTTATACTGATCACCCACGCGTGTTAAAGAAGGGAGATGTGAAGAATGTATTGGATAGTCATAGCAACGTCATAAAAGGCGAAGTCAGAACTGGAGCACAGGAACATTTTTATCTAGAAACAATATCTGCTTATGCCACGAGGAGAGAAGATGAACTTGAAATTATTTCCACTACACAAAATCCTGCTGAAATTGCGGTTAGTAGATCCATATATTATTATTCTGGCACTAACTAAAATTGCTTAAAAGGGATATGGTGTTGAAATGTGTGATGTTAGTAAAATATTATTTTTGCAGCAATATGTATCTAAGGCTCTACGCATACCCAATCACAAAATTGTATCGAAAGTGAAACGCATCGGAGGTGGATTCGGAGGGAAGGAGACAAGAGCTTCAGTATTAGCTGTTCCTGTGGCCATCGCGGCTCATAAGCTGAAGAGGCCTATCAGGGCAGTGTTAGACAGAGATGAAGATATGCAGGTCACTGGCTATCGACACCCCTGTCTGATAAAGTATGAGGCCGCGTTTGAGGACGATGGGAAGATAAGAGCAGCTGTTTTCGATATTTACGTCAATGCTGGATACTCCATGGATATATCGTGTTCTGTAAGTTTCAGTCTATCTTTAGTCAATACTTATAAGTTATAATCTTATGAATGTACCAAAATCGAGCCATTTATTAAAAATAAGTATAGATAAATATTATAACAATAAAGGAAAATAACAATATTGGGATGATGACTGGGTAATTAAATCGAAATTCTATTTAGTCCGTCAGACAGATAAGAAAAAATAATGGACACGTATTTTAATTGTTTTTTCTTAATCGAACAATTACAATATTATATTGAGTTGAAATGTCGCGTGAAGTCACTTCTAAGTAAAAAATCTACATAGGCGTGACGTAACGCGCCATTTCAACTCGATGTAGCACTGTTATTATTTAATTAAGTATGAAAGAAAATATAAAATAAGAGTCTAATATTTTCTAATTACCTGTCTGACGGATAATAGTAATAATAATTGAAATTTTGTCATCTAGTCTATATCTGGAAGACCTATCTACTGATTTCATTCTAAGAATCCTATGGTGATTGATTGAAATTATGTATAATTAATTAAAACGCTATATTTTTCAGATGGTTGAAAGAGCAATAACACACGTAGACAACTGTTACTACATTCCAAACGTTGAAGCAAGAGGCTACCTGTGCAAGACTAATATGCCCACTAACACTGCATTTAGAGGATTTGGAGCGCCTAAGGCGATGTTAGCAGCTGAGTGCATGATCAGAGATGTAGCATCAGCCTTAAACAAGAGCTATGAAGACGTGTTGACTGTTAATCTCTACAAAGAAGGCGACCTCACGCCCTACAATCAGACTTTAACTTACTGCACCATACCAAGGTGCTGGAAGGAATGTATCGCACTATCTCAGTATTGGGAAAGAAAAAAGGAAGTAGAAGAATTTAATCGGTACGCATTTGATCTTTACTTTATATTGTGTAACTTATATTAAAATTTGAATATAAAATCTACTTACCTATGTAATTCTTTTTTGTAAATTCCAGCTCACACAGGTGGAAAAAGAAGGGCATCGCTATGGTTCCTACGAAATACGGTATCTCATTCCAATCAGATGTTCTGAATCAAGGAGGAGCATTGCTACTGGTGTATAACGATGGCTCAGTTCTGCTATCGATTGGAGGCATTGAAATGGGACAAGGGCTGTTCACAAAGATGATCCAAGTGGCGTCCAGAGCTTTAAACGTGGATGTTGATAAAATACATATCAGTGAAATGTCTACGGATAAAGTGCCGAATAGTTCTCCCACTGCCGCAAGTATCAGTTCAGATCTCTATGGTATGGCGGTGATAAACGCTTGTAATGTATTGAACGAAAGATTAAAACCATACAAAGATGTAAATCCTACAGGGAAATGGGAAGATTGGGTTTCAGCAGCGTATGTGGACAGGGTGCATCTTTCGGCAACAGGATTTTACGCGGCACCTAAGATAGAATTTGATCCAAAAACTAGCTCTGGCACTCTATTTGAGTACTTCACGTACGGCGTTGCTTGCTCGGAGGTGATCATCGATTGTCTGACTGGTGATCACCAGGTGTTGAGAACTGACATAGTGATGGATGTGGGTGAAAGTCTGAACCCGGCTATTGATATAGGTCAGATTGAAGGGGCTTTTATGCAAGGATACGGATTCTGCACCATGGAAGAAATGGTATTCTCGCCAAAAGGAGAGGCCTTATCTAGAGGGCCTGGTGCTTATAAGATACCCGGATTCTCGGATATACCAAAAGTATTTAATGTGTCCCTACTTAAGGGAGCACCAAACCCTAGAGCAGTTTATTCTTCCAAGGTGCGTATCGATTAAAATACAATACGTTAATGATATAAGCTAACATAAAACAACATCAAATTAAGCCCATAAATACCCGACTGCGCCAGAAGGAGGGTTATGTTTAGAATATTTATATTTATGTTATAAGTAGAATTTTCATGTAATTATGAAATATTTATTAAGAGCTTAGACTCAAAATAATGGTGTTTGCATAAAAATGTCGATAATCAAAATGACGTTACAAAATTTTGTACTTAATATTCTCCAAAAATTCCGATCTTATTGAACGTCCAGTTTTTTTTTGTTCTGGATTCAGCCATTATCTTCGTCTAACTAGACGACCCGGGTTCGATTCCCGGCCGTGCAGAAATTGAAATGATGAATTTTAATTTCAGTGACGGGCCTGGATGTTACTATGTATGTATTTACAAAAAAAAGTATTTGAGTAATCCGTTGTCTAGTACCCATAGTACAAGCTTTGCTTAGTTTAAAATGTTCAAGGATATTTATTTAGATAACTTTACTCTTTTATGCTACAGAGCGACATTCGTAATAACAATACCATCAAAGATTACCATCAAAGGGCAGTCAGTTGCATAATTTTACGCAAAATTGTTTGGCGCATGTGCATTGCTTTCTTTTCTTTCATCTATGGATGGGAATATAAATTACTAGCTTTCCGCCCGCGGCTTCGCCCGCGTGGAATTTTGTCTGTCACAGAAAAACTTTATCGCGCGCGTCCCTGTTTCAAAAACCGGGATAAAAACTATCCTATGTTCTTTCCCGGGACTCAAACTATCTCTATGCCAAATTTCATCAAAATCGGTTGCGAGGTTTAAGCGGGAAAGCGTAACAGACAGACAGACAGACAGACAGACAGACAGACAGACAGACAGAGTTACTTTCGCATTTATAATATTAGTTGGGATTGCTTACGCAGCAAATTATACTCTTTAGACTCGTTTCATTGCTTTATGTTAATGACGAAATCAATCACAAACAGCCCATCCATCGCATTAACTATGGATCTGTCTTTATCTCCAGTCTCTATGTCCAGACAGATTATAACACTTCACAATACACTTAACACTCCCACAGTAAGGATCGGAAACGTGATCTTTTTATGTTCAATTCTATTCATCAATTCATAAAACTACGACATACATGCGCTACATAATCTATGTAACTATAGCATTGGCATATAGCTAATAGCCATAGCGCTATTTTAGTTCCGTGGTGCAAATCATATTTTTGTTTGTAAGTTTTAGTTATTGTCATTTGTTTCATTTATAAAGGAGCTAAGTAAGTTGATATAATATGTAGTTAACAATATTCTGATCCTCCATTTTTCTCATTAAATTCAGTGAGCGTTTCAATTCAGTAGTAAGCCCAGGACTAGTCAACCTTCTAGTTGATTTATCAATCTCAAGATCGACTACCTATAGGTATCTTACTCAATTTCCTTATATCGAGATTAAGTCTACGTATCGTTGAAATAGATATTTATTTTCAGGCTGTCGGAGAACCGCCACTGTTCCTGGCTGTGTCTGTATTCTTCGCCATCAAGGAGGCCATAGAATCATCTCGCTTGGAAGCAGGAGTGCCCGAGCACTTCACTCTAAACCTGCCCGCGACTTGCGAGCGAATTAGAATGGCCTGCGAGGATCGGATTACGCAACAGGTACGGTTACCACTTTTAATTGTGCAGCCATCTGACCGTGAGGGACAATTGGATAAACGTATCTAGTTGTCCTCGGTGGCGAGCAATGGCGCGGAGCGGGACATGTATCGACATCAGTCAGGACAGGATTATACATTTTTCTTTTTTTTTATCCACAACGAGGAAGCTCTTGGCCTGTATCTCACCTGATGGTAAGTTTTTTGTTACAAATGGCAGTTATTACCACACCACTACAAAAGACACCGTTTACGCGTTTGGACTCTAGCTACCAGTTCCAGCTACCCATTCCCGTTTTTTCTCTCGCTCTCATCAAATGGTGATTCTTTGCGATAGAACGGGCGGGACAACATGACCGGAAACGGGTACCTGGAACTGTGGTCGATAGTACACACAATAGTATAAAATAGATGCTTTGTCACTTATTGTCAAGTTTATTTAATAATGCTTGTCCTTAAAAAGTGATTTTATGAATAAGGAACTTAAAAAAAATGAAATGAACAATGGCGATGTAACATTCGCGTGTCATTTCAATTAGCAATCTTTCAATTGACCAATTATACTGATTAATGACTGATCTAAATACGCGGTGGGTTTGTAGCAGTATGGAACATTAAATTCTTTGAATGCTCTATAAAGTTGATAACCTTGTACATGCTTATCTGACCCAGTGACTGAAATGAAATAATAATAATATGTCGATAGATGATGCCAGATTAATGTATTTTGAGGTGTTTACCAAAATATAATCTACATATTTAAAAAAAATAAATTGTATTAATGATCGGTATAAGTATTTTTTATAACCTACCTACCTACTTAATTTAATTTTTTTCTTGCCTTTGAACATGTTTTTCAATGTTCTACGTTTTTGTTTTAGGTCAAACCTTCAATAAAGCAAGATGGACAGCCATGGAACGTAATTCCTTAGTGTTAAATATTTTTTATACAGTTAATTTATTTTTGAATTCTTATAACTATCCCTATATCGATATTAAAAATTGATTTTCGTAGTAACATTTACTACTTCATCTGATCCAATACGCATTTGTGTTAAGTAGAAAACTACTAATTAGATTTATTAAGTTATCTTATCATTATGGTTAATACATATCTACATGCATACGTACTTACATGTATCATTTATTGTTAAAAATCTTTTATCTATTGTTGATTTGATATGAACAAGCATGTTTATGAAACACTTATTAATATAAATAACACTTATACAAATCAATGCATTTTTATTCATATNAGATTTTTATGGAATGACCCAGGTATATGTCACCGTAAAATTGTGAATTCCGCCAGATTATAATCTGACGTATTTAAATTACAACCTAACCTAACCCACTGTTAGTTTACAATCTAACGCGTTATATTATACGTTCACGTTGACATATACAATTTAAATGTACGAATTTTCTATATTTTACGGTATTAATTACAAAAAGTGATATCTACAAAAAATAAACACATGATCTTCTTTTATCGCTTTAGTTTTGTATACTACTTAGTTTTTTTGTGTTTAGTTGTTTTGTGTTAGGTACTTAGTTTTATGATGGTTAGATATTTCTTGAACCGAGTTGACAACAACCTTAAACTTACGCTATTGACCTTGTTGCGATAACTTGTTCTTGTAATGAAGTCGATATTGCAGGAACTTTTGTAAATACATCTGTTTTATTGTATAAATCAGATTGCAGTAATTTTTGATGTTGACAGTAAGAGTTAACATACATATTAGATAAATTGATACTAAAATGGGAGACGTGATTTAAAATTCACCCTGTATAGCATATCTAGTGCTAGAAAGGTTAAAAATATAGATGTTAAAATTGTCATTGAACTGGATATGATGTATGGAAAGATAAATAGGTTGTTTACAATTTATTTCTTAGCCACTGTGTGATAGACCGGCGCGCACGCATGACGGCCGGCGATCCATCAATCGAATTGAGCCAGTAGTGGTGTAGATACGAAGTGAACCAGACGTGCTACAGATCCCAGTGAAATTCTACAACGAAATGGGAGTGTTGAATTTGGAGGAGGAGGCTGGCGTCAGCACAGTTTTAGTTTTTTATGTCAATGGAAAAAAGGTGAGTGATTTTTAAACTACTTAAGTACTTCATGATCTTAGGGGCGCAAATTGCTCATTAAAGTAATTGCCTGAGGAACACTTAAAATGATTCGAGACCAAGAATCACTTTGAGTATAATTTTATAAGAAGAAAACCGATTACAAATTATAAGAACATTCCCTACAATGTGGGTACGGAATTTATATTTTACGACCTCATTTTTTTAACTCAAATAATATAAAAAAACGTGGACATGTGCTTGATATTAATGTGTATTAATTAAAAGTCACTTTGTAATTTAGTTATAGGAGTAAGCATTGAAATTTGAGTAGACTTAATGCACACGTTTTCACACCTCGGTAATTTCGCTATACCTGCGATACAATATTATTTTAGTCGGCTTATCGGCTAACTCAGCAAAAAAAAAGACACATTCTAACATTCACGACAATATTACAACAACACTAAGATTATCATCATCAGATCATCTCAGTAGACTTTTATTGCCGATTTTACTGTTATGAATGCTTTTTAACTTTTCTTCGAGTTTTTAAAATAAACACAGACATCTCAAAAAAGTTCCGTCATTATGTAGACGGTACCGTATTCAAAGGGTTCATAAAACAAGTTATCGATATACTTAAAAATTAAACCTGTCGCGTTAAGAAACTTATTGCCTTATATTTATTTGCCCTATCCAAATCTAAACCAGTTATTTCAATCTGACCTTATCAACATTTATGTCATACTTGCTTTGTTGATCTTTCTTTCACAAGGCAGAGAGGTAGGTGATAATTAACATTTATCTTCATGACGCAGAAAGAAATGATATTACACGATGAACTTCACACGAGTGTAAAATTAAAACTTTAACTTGCTTTAAAATTAAATAAACGATGACTCCATAATTATATTTATTTTAAAATATAATACAATCTAAGACACTTTCCTTTTCAACTAACAAAGACAGATAATATTTTTTTCTGGGGTTAAGTCCCTCTCGATGTAAGTCGTGGGTTCGATTTCCACCATAGGCAGTTCGATTTTTTTTAAGTTATTTTAAAAACAGTTAATTTTAAAAGCAACAGTTATAATGGCACCAATCAGGATGGTATTCACACTTACTGTACAAATAAGCTACGAAATATTTAGCAAGCGAAAGAGCGTAGGAACCTTAGGTAATTTGATTATTTAAAATTATTAAAAAATTAGTTCGAGCTTCGATTCGAACGCTAGAAAATATTTATTAAAACAGAGCTAAAAGCGTTGTGTGTGAAATTGTGTAAGAATCGTAGTTAAAGTGGTGTTATAGATTAGGTAAGATATTTCTCACATAAACATTTATTCAACCATCTGAGTTTTGTTTAGCAACACTTATAGGCGACACTACATAGTATAATGCAAAACAAATGCTTTAATTCGTATCAAATGCAATTATGCAGTCGATTTCATATGTAAATTTGACGCAGTAGATTATTTATTTTTTCTCATTCCCATTTGGTAGGACATCGTGTTTGTTAGCAACCTCTGATAATAGCAAGCACTGACCTCTGCCTCCAGATACGATCTTCTGACGATGTTTCGCGCATTGATTTGTCGAAGCTTCATTTAATACGTCTATTGCGTCATGATGTTTCATCTTGGATTGTGAATGTGATAATTGTTACTAACATTTTGTTATTTGTTTTTTTTCCTATTCTGGAATGATTGTCCACTACAACTGGTTGCTTAAATGTCAAGATACCTATTCTATTCANTTTTTAAACTACTTAAGTACTTCATGATCTTAGGGGCGCTAATTGCTAATTAAAGTAATTGCCCGAGGAACACTTAAAATGATTCGAGACCAAGAATCGCTGTTTGAGTATAATTTTATAAGAAGAAAACGAATTACAAATTAAGTATAAGAACATTCCCTACAATGTGGGTACGGAAATTATATTTTACGACCTCACTTATTTTTTTAACTCAAATAACACAAAAAACGTGGACATGTGCTTGATATTTGTAATTTAGTTCTAGCAATAAGCTTTGAAATTCGAGTAGACTTAATACGCACGTTTTCACACCTAGGTAATTTCGCTATACGATACAATATTATTTTAGTCGGCTAGCTCAGCAATAGGTATAAGGATTTTACCTAGTCTAACATTCACGACAATATTACATTGAACAGGAAGATTGTTTTATTACAATAGATTTTATTGCCGATTATACTGTTCTGAGAATGATTTTTAACTTTTCTTAGAGTGTTTAAAATAAACATAAACTTCTTAAAAAAGTTCCGTCATAAGGTAGGCGGCCTACCGTATTTAAAGGGCTCATAACACAAGTTATCGATATGTTACGGCTAAAGATAGGTGTGAACATAAACTTAAGATTAGCCGGCTAAACTTAAGTTTATTTTCGACGAGGTGTTAATGTTAGTTTCTTCTATCTTTAGCCGGCTAAACTTAAGTGTAACCGCAGGCCCTTGGCTAAAAATGTAGAAGGAAATGGAAAAGGATACAACGTAATAATGTTTACTATTTTGACACGAAAACTTTATTAAAAAATAATCACTTTCATTACACATACTTTTATGCACCTATGTAGGTATTCAAAATTACAATTATTACAATAACAAAATATTAATTACTTAAAATAAAATCTACCTAATCATTAAAATAAAATAATAAGGAACCATTTGGTCATTAAAGGATCTTCTGTAGGTATTTAAAATCACAAAATGCGCGTTGTCTCCCCACCGCCCCCTCAAGCCCTCCGCCGGCCTGGCGCGCCCATAGAATACATTTTTAGCCGTTTCGTTTTGGCTAATGTGCACATTAGCCGGCTAAAGATGGAATATCATGACGCAAACTAACATGTTATCGAACTTTAGCTGCTTCTCGAAGATAAACTTAAGTTTAGCCGGCTAATCTTAAGTTTATGTTCACACCTATCTTTAACCGTAACAGATATACTTAAAAATTAAACCTGTCGCGTTAAGAAACTTATTTATTTGCCCTATCCAAATCTAAACCAGTTATTTAAATCTGACCTTATCAACATTTATGTCATACTCGGTTTGTTGATCTTTCTTTCACAAGGCAGAGAGGTAGGTGATAATAACATTTATCTACATGACGCAGAAAAAAATGATATTACACGATGAATTCCACACGAGTGTAAAATTAAAACTTATCTCGACGACTCCATAATTATATTTATTTTAAAATAACAAAATCTAAGACAATACGATTACCGCACAGTACAAACATTTGTGTGCATGAACATATTTGTTTGTATTGGACTGGGTGTTTTCTATGTATAATAAGTATGTATTTACAAAAAAAAAGTATTCAAGTATGTTTACATCCGTTGTCTAGTACCCATAGTACCTACAAGCTTTGCTTAGTTTGGGACTAGAAACGCAGTGTAAAATGTCTAAGGATATTTATTATTTATTTATTTACTTTTCTTTTCAACTAACAAAAACAGTTAATAAATTTTTCTGGGGTCAAGTCGCCTCTCGATATAAGTCGTCGTGGGTTCAATTCCCACCTTAGGCAGTTCGATTTTTTTGAAGTTATTTGAAAATTTTAAAAGCAACAGTTGTAATGGCACCAACCAGGATGGTATTCACACTTACTGCACAAAATTAAATAAGCTACGAAATATTTAGCAAGTGAAAGAGCGTAGGAACCTTAGGCAATTTGATTATTTAAAATTATTAAAAAATTAGTTCAAGATGCGACTCGAACGCTAGAAAATGTTTATTAAAACAGGGTCAAAAGCGTTGTGTGTGAAATTCTGTAAGAATCGTAGTTAAAGTGGTGTGATAGATTAGGTAAGATTTTTCTCACATAAACATTAGTTCAACCATCTGAGTTTTGTTTAGCAACACTTATAGGCGACACTACATAGTTTAATGCAAAAAAAATCCTAGGTATTTTTAATCGTATCAAATGCAATTATGCAGTCGATTTCATAAGTAAATTTGACGCAGTAGATTATTTGTTTTTTCTCATTCCCACTTGGTAGGACATCGTGTTTGTTAGCAACCTCTGATAATAGCAAGCACTGACCTCTGCCTCCAGATACGATCTTCTGACGATGTTTCGCGCATTAATTTGTTGAAGCTTCATTCAATACGTCTATTGCGTCATGATGTTTCATCTTGGATTGTGATAATTGTTACTAACATTTCGTTATTTGTTTTTTTTCCTATTCTGGAACGATTGTCCTCTACAACTGGTTCTTAAATGTCAAGATACATATTCTATTCGTAGATCACGTTTAGAATTGTACTAGCGTGTAGTCTACAATTAACGCAGATGGTTAGGGTACGCACCAGCTACCGCAGCTTATTAATTAACACAGTTCAATAGACCTAATGAATATGAAAAATTAATATGGTGTAGGTACTTCAGATTAGATATGTACTATTTGGTGAAAAGGGAAGTTTGTAGAGATAACCGTGTTATACATACAGGATGTAATAGTAGTACAGGGAGTTCAAGACACCATGTATCTGTCCATGAAATAAAGGAAAATTGTAAGGGGTAATGTTTCTAGCGGGTACTACCTACATAGATATTTAAAAAAACGCATGACTTACTACCCGTTCGCGCTAAGTTTGCCGGTCTGTGGAATGCGCGTCCCCTCCCCCTGACCGCGATTAAACGCAATTAGTTAGAGATTAAACGCAATTAAGTGTCTTATTTTACGCAAATATAATTTTTTTATCAATATTAATAAATAAAAAACATTTCCAATATAGTTTGCTATAGTTATAGACGCTTTCCTTCGATTGACATCATGTCGCAAGCGGCAAACTTATTGCGAATAGATAGTACATCTCGACACCAAAATAAAATTCCATTTTTTCCAACGAACTTGACCACTTTTTGGTACCAATTTTTGTCCAACAATAGGTGGTAGAACCGAACCCAGAGCCAGAATGGACGCTGCTGTGGTACCTCCGCAAGAAGCTGCGCCTCACCGGCACCAAGCTGGGCTGCGCCGAAGGCGGCTGCGGCGCTTGCACCGTCATGGTCTCCCGGCTCAACCGCAAGGAGAACAAATTAGTGTATCCTTTTAAAAAAATAGACACGTAACAATATAATTTAACTTATTAGTTTGAGTACTAGATTATTAGTTCCAGTACTACATTCAAAGCTGTAGGTATGTTTTGTAAGTGTGGGAAGATAACAAAGGAATAAAACAAGGTTCGTTAATGATATAGCGTTTTCTCGCCAGATTGTACGTATATTTAACTTAATAAGTACTACATCTTTGTTTTGGGATTTATTTCAAGGTTGTTTCAGGTGTTACAATTTATGCGGTAGATTAATGATTCTATTATACTCAATTCATTATTATTATTATTTTTTATCCACAACGAGGAAGCTCTTGATTATTATGAGGAGATTATTAATTCTATTACTTTTGATCACTTTCAGTAGTAAGTTTGTATAAATTTGGAATCTCCATAAGATCCTATATTTAATAGCATAACAGAAATTACCTTAACTTTTGAACCTTTTAAGAAACAACTTTTTTTATTATATTTCCTTAAACAAAATGTACAGTCATTTAGCTGTAAACGCATGTCTTGCCCCAGTCTGCGCGATGCACGGCCTCGCAGTCACAACAGTTGAAGGAATAGGCTCCACGAAGACCAAACTTCACCCAGTCCAAGAACGAATTGCCAAAGCACACGGATCGCAATGCGGCTTCTGCACTCCAGGCATTGTAATGTCCATGTACGCGTTACTAAGATCGTGCTCTAAAGTCACATATTCAGATATGGAAGTAGCATTCCAAGGCAACCTCTGCAGATGTACAGGTTACCGAGCCATTATAGAAGGATACAAAACATTCCTCGAAGATTGGGAGAAGCAGCGCGTTGTTGACGCTCCAGCTAACGGCACGCAAAGAAACGCCTGCNATGCCTGTGGTATGGGAAAAGACTGCTGCAAAAATAAGACTGATAAGAAGGAAAGCGAAACAGAACATATTTTTGACAGATCATCGTTTCTGCCATACGACGCCAGCCAAGAACCAATATTTCCACCTGAATTAAAATTGTCATCTGTATACGACCAACAATATTTATTATTCAGAGGGAAAAATACAACTTGGCATCGCCCTACAGAACTGACTACTCTTTTGAAGCTCAAAGAACAGCATCCAGAGGCTAAAATTGTGGTCGGTAATACTGAAGTTGGGGTTGAAGTAAAATTTAAGCATTGCGTTTATCCAACCATCATTATGCCCAATCTTGTTTCTGAAATGAATACGATTGTAGAAAATGAAAATGGTTTGACTGTTGGAGCTGCTGTAACTTTAATGGATGTAGATACCACTTTCAGACAATACATCCAGGCCTTTCCTCGGCGTAAAACAAGGACCCTGGTACCTATTGTAGAGATGTTGAATTGGTTTGCAGGAAAGCAAATAAGAAACGTAGCAGCGATAGGAGGAAATATAATGACAGGCAGTCCAATTTCTGATCTCAATCCTATTCTAATGGCATTAAAAGTGAAACTCAATTTACTGAGTAAACAAGGAGGACATCGGTCGGTTCTGATGGATGAAAACTTTTTCACTGGATACAGAAGAAATGTAGTAAAACCAGATGAAATTTTGCTATCCATAGAAATACCATTCTCGAGAAAATATCAATACGTCAAAGCAATAAAACAGGCAAAGAGACGAGAAGACGATATTTCTATAGTAACAGCAGCTGTAAATGTGGAGTTTGAGGACCACACTAATGTCATAAAGGTCATAAACGTCGCATTTGGTGGCATGGCACCAGTTACAAAACTTACACCAAAAACTAGCGAATTACTTAAAGGTCTGAAATGGAACGAAGAGATGCTTGAAAGAGCTTATAATGCATTGTTAGACGAGTTGCCACTTGACCCTTCGGCTCCTGGTGGCAATATTCAGTATAGACGGGCATTAACTATGAGCTTATTTTTGAAATCATACATAGCCATTGGTAAAGAAATGTGTCAGGATTACATAAATGATGATTTTATTAAGCCTTATCACAGCAGTGGGGGCGAGCTGTTCCATGGTAGTATGCCAAAAAGCTCGCAATATTTTGAATTAGTTGGTGATAAGCAACTAAAGACTGACATGGTTGGAAGACCCGTGCAACACTTCTCAGCGTTCAAGCAAGCAACAGGAGAAGCTATTTACTGTGATGATATGCCTATCGCTGAAAATGAGCTGTATATGGCTCTTGTTCTTAGTACAAAAGCACATGCCAAGTTAGTTTCAGTAGATCCAAACGAAGCATTGTCTCAACCTGGTGTAGTCGCATTCTTTTCTGCCAAAGATTTAACTCCAGACCAAAACAAAATTGGACCTATTTTCCACGACGAAGAATTATTCATAAGTGAAAAAGTTACAAGTCAAGGCCAAATAATAGGAGCTATAGTAGCCGAAGACCAGGCAACAGCTCAAGCTGCTGCAAGGAAAGTTAAAATAAATTATGAAGAGCTTCAACCAATAATAGTCACTATTGAGGACGCTATAAAGCAGAAATCATTCTATCCGCAATTCCCTAAAACCATAAGGAGAGGAGACGTTGCTTCTGTATTTGAGAATAAAAATAATATCATTATCGAAGGTCAATGTCGAACTGGGGGCCAGGAACACTTTTATTTGGAAACTCATGCCGCTTTTGCTATTCCCAAAAAAGAAGATGATGAATTGGAAATATTCTGCTCTAGCCAGCATCCATCCGAAATAGCGGTAAGTTTTGAAATGTGTGATTTTATCATTATACCCTTGTAGATGGATAACAATGTAGGTAATCTTAATATTCTTTTATTCCAGAAACTGGCAAGTCACGTACTACACGTACCAATGAATAGGATAGTAGCTCGAGTGAAGCGAATGGGTGGTGGTTTTGGCGGCAAGGAGTCTCGAGGTCTGTTGACAGCTTTGCCAGTAGCACTAGCTGCGCATAAGTTGAATAAACCAGTCCGACTGATGCTGGATCGCGACGAAGACATGCTGATGACAGGAACTCGACACCCATTTTTGATCAAGTACAAGTTAGCAGCTAGCAAAGAGGGAATTATGTTAGGTGCCATTGTCAATATCTACAACAACGGCGGTTATTCAATGGATTTATCAGGACCTGTAAGTGTTTATTTAAATAAAACAAATGTGGATATAATTAGATCAAACTTATGAATTGAGCATACTTAATAATTATCTTCATGATAAGAAAACATAACATGTATTTTATCTTAACGCAATATCAAACAAACACAGATACGAGCTACATAGCTATGTGAGATAAACAACCGGTTTTCTGTACCTAACAAATTAAATTTTCTTTACAGGTTGTGGAAAGAGCAATGTTTCACTTCGAAAATGCATACTATATCCCTAATGTAGAAGTCACTGCTAATGTCTGTAAGACAAATTTACCTTCCAATACAGCCTTCCGAGGTTTTGGTGGGCCACAAGGAATGTTCGGAGCCGAGTGTATGCTTCGTCATCTTGCAACCACTTTGGGAAAGACTCCGGAAGAACTTAGCAAACTGAATTTGTACCGCGAGAACCTGACGACTCACTACGGACAAGTCTTGACTCATTGCACTTTGCAGAAATGTTGGGACGAATGCGTCGAAAAGAGTAACATGCTGGAGAGGAAAACAAAAATTGATAACTTCAATAAGTATGTTCTGAACTTTTGATAAGAATTTGTAATTATTTCCCATAAATTGTAAATAATTAACTTTTTCCATCTTACAGGCAACATCGTTGGAGAAAGCGTGGAATTTCAATAATTCCAACAAAGTTTGGAATTGCATTCACAGAAAAGTTTTTGAACCAAGCTGGTGCCTTGGTTATTATTTACGTGGATGGAACTGTGCTTGTATCCCATGGTGGCACGGAAATGGGACAGGGACTACATACGAAGATGATTCAAGTGGCATCCCGTGTACTCGGGGTAGACGTATCGAAGATACACATAAGTGAGACATCTACAGATAAAGTACCAAATACATCAGCCACGGCAGCTAGCGCTGGGTCCGATCTTAATGGAATGGCTGTTCAAAATGCATGCCAAACGCTAGTTGATCGTCTTAAGCCCTATAAAGACAAGAACCCTAACGGAAAGTGGGAAGATTGGGTGTGGGCAGCTCACTTTGACAGAGTTAGTTTGTCTACAACCGGATTTTATGCTACCCCTGACATCGGATATGACTTTAAAACTAACACAGGGAAGCCTTTCAACTACTTCACTTACGGGGTGGCTTGTTCCGAAGTGGAAATCGATTGCTTGAGTGGCGACCACCAAGTGATACGAACGGATATCGTAATGGATTTAGGGCAGAGTATAAACCCAGCTATAGACATTGGCCAGATTGAAGGGGCTTTCATACAGGGATACGGTCTTTTCACGATGGAGGAGTTGATTTATTCACCGACTGGGACATTGTACTCTCGAGGTCCAGGGGCATACAAAATCCCTGGTTTCGCTGATATTCCTCAAGAGTTCAACGTGTCTTTGCTCAAAGATGCTCCTAACACGAGAGCTGTTTGTTCCTCAAAGGTAATGAGAACCAGAATAAAGCGTTTATTATAAGTCTTAAATACGAGCAATTCGTTGTAACTAATGGAAAATTGTTGTCCAGAGTATACAGGGTGTCCCAAAAACAATGGATAACCNATAACGAAGGGCCTAACACTAGGGGTAAAATAAACAAAAAGTGACTGAGTTTCTTGCGCTGCTTGTTCTCAGCACTGGCCCTTGTTCCGAAGCAGTGGTAGGGTTAATATTGGGACGTGTAAAAGTGCTTTTTAAAAGCCTATTTGCAAAAATTTATAGAGTTTTGAGTTTCTATAAGAGTTTTAAAACAGTGTGCCTACCATGAGTTTACGTTAGGTGTGCTCGCTAGCGACTGCNTTTCCGAGCCGTGTATTATCACGGGTATCTGTCTATAGGCACATTTATAAGGTTTAAAACAAAAATTAAGTAATCACAAAAACGCAGAACGGACGGCCAATGGGGCAACAGGGTTCAAGTGGAGGCTACGTACCGGAAAGCGCATCGTAGGACGTCCACTCACAAAGTGGACCGACGACCTCATAAAGGTAAGCAGGAAGGTGCTGGGTGCAGGCAGCGGCCTGCACCCAGCGACTAAGCGGTCATTATGAAAATCATTGGGGTACAGGCCCATGTTCAGCAGTGGACGTCCTATGGCTGAAATGATGATGATGATGATGATAAAATGTTGCTTTATTAAAATTCCTACGCTAAAAATTATCCATTTGTATTTAATGCCACTATGCAGTTTTTACTGGGGTCAAAATTGGACGTTAGGGAGACCATGGCGAGGCCTATTGATGGTTACAAGGTTATCCATTGTTTTTGGGACACCCTGTATTTGAATTTAATTGATTTGTATTCTCACAGGCTGTGGGTGAACCACCATTATTCCTGGCGAGCTCCATCTTCTTCGCGATAAAGGAGGCGATTCGCGCGGCGCGAATCGACGCCGGCGCACCGGAGGAGTTCGAATTGGACGCGCCAGCCACTTCGGCACGCATACGCATGGCGTGTGTCGATCATATTACTAAAAAGGTTCGTATTTAAATTTGACCGATTTTAATATACAGGGTTATAGCCTGACCAGGAACATAAAAACCCTCGCCATGTTGCGGAAAACTAATGGTACTAATTTCTTTTAATGGCAACAGTAACTGAAAACTTCATTGACATGTCACCTTGCATGTCAGTCTATTGTTGTCAAAGTGTAAACAAACTTTATTTTAAATGTGTGCAATTGATTTTGTGAATTAAATTGCTAAAATATTTTTATAGTCGTGAAAGAAAAGTGGTTCACGGTGTGTTAATGTATTTGTCGAAGAGAAATACTAAGGGTTCGGACAATATTTTCATTGAATAATGTTTCAGACAAAGGTTGTCAAACTGACTGACATGTTTATCGTATAGTACAGTCCACTATGAAAATTAGCTGTAGTCTGTTTCAACTACCCATTTTAAAGTTTCTTGTTACTTTCTAAGTTTTGAATTTTATGGAATTGGGAAAGAAGTACCGAGTTTGAAGCGTTCATGAGCAGACATTGCAGTTGAATATTCAAGTTCTGAATTTGATTATTGATGAATAATAAAATAAATCCTACTAGCTCGATTGATGGTTTCATTTAATTTATTTAAACCAGGTTACCTTTAATAATATTTTTCGTTCATTTATGAAAATATCAAATTAGCCCGTAATCCTGAATCCTGATACATAAATTTAGCCTATTAATTTAACACATGTACGACTGTACTCAGTGTTGCACTATCAAATGCAATTGAAGCGCCTCTATGCCAGGGTTTTTATGTTCCTGGTCAGGCTATACTAGTAAAACACCAGTAACAAATGACAGCTACAATTTACCTATACGAGGCTGCTGGTGTTTTACAAATAACCTTATTCATATTATAATGGGGGTCCTGCGGAGGAGCCCAATCCAGAAAGCACTCGGTTATTTAAAGTTGAAATATCAATTCAAAATAGCAAAGAAAAATATTTGAATCAACAGATTCTGTGAATTTGAATGCACTGTATGTAAGTCATATTTTTGTTTGTTTCAGTTACATCAGCCAGACCCGTCCAGCTTCAAGCCTTGGAATGTAGTTCCATAATTTTGTGATGCGTGTTTGTAGATAATTTTTACATTTTAAACTTACGTTAGTCAATAACGATGCAAGCTTTATAATAATACGAGGATACACATAATGAATAAAGTACTTTGTATATGTACAGATGAAATGTATAGTTAAATAACATACATATATTTACAATGTACGATGTATCTATCTTTTGTTTATAATAAAAAGCCTATTTAGAAAAATGATGTTTTACTGCGGAGTGGTTGATGAATGAAAATACATAGTTTATGAATAGATAAAATTATTTATTTAAAATCGTATCTAATATAATACATTTAAGTGACTAATAACAATATTCAATAAATTAAAGATTGCAGTCGATGAGCTGTGAAACGTATTGCTATTTATTGCTAACTGGATGGCATTTAGCTTAACATCGGAATTATAATTAAGGTGGCCATAAGTACAATTTTCATTAAATATATCAAATAACTTATTTAACAATGGAATTAACTATTTATTTACTATGTAGCACAATACTTTTACTATTGACTGGTTTAATCGTACCAATTAACGTGCGGTAATAAACTATTTTCGATGATATAACAATTCACTGACCGAACACAGTGTTATGTATAATGGAAGACTATCACCAATATTTGTAGTTTCTTATTATTTTCATGGGATTTAGCTTGCTTCAAACAATCTGGCGCTTTTAAATTTTGAATGGAATTTCACTTTCAATTCATATGAATCCTCCTTGCTTATAATATGTTTAGTCAAGGGAAGGTGGGAGATATTTGTTTATTGATACTTATCATTATAACTCGATTAGGCAAATCTGAGCGTGGGATTCAACTCGTGGCGAGAGAACCACATGTGCAGCAAGTAACGTTCATCGTTCATAGCTAGTTAATAAAATTATTTTTGTGGTAATTATTTATACATAAATATTCAATTCTTTAATTTTCTCTTATGGAAAGCAAAGGTATCTTGTAAATTGATGATTTCTAATAATGCTTTAATCCAAATTCGTTTGGAGCAAACTATACACGAAGAGAGTAGTTTATTCTCATTATTATTTATAAATAGTATTAGAGTTTATTTCATATTATAAAATTAATTACCGTGAAGTTGAAATATTATACTATAAACAAACATTAGTAAATACAGTTTAAAGTGTAATGGATTGACTGCACGAATGATTTCGTTTTTATTTAACAAATCATGTTTTTTCTTTATAGTTTGATATCTAAAACTTTTGATTAAAGTAAAATTAAATGCGAATTAGCTTATCATTAAAGATCAATAATTTTTGGTGATTTGATTACATAACAATTTTGATCTTATTTATACTATACCCAATACAATTTATTTGATGGATTTTGAGGAAAATGTATGCGATGGAATTAAAAGCAAAACAAATGCCACCGTAAATATTAGATATTAATATGATGAATTGATGACACGCGCAGAGAGACAAAATGTTAGGATAGTTATCTGTTTTATTTTTACCCAATATTATTGAAGTATTAGCAAGTTATAAGCAACCCATAAAATGATGAATACAGGTAGTATTTACGAAATAAATCACCTGAATTCCGATTTGATCGTATGAGATGAGTAAAAAAGAAAATGAATGGCAAGATTTATAACGACGGAAACATACAAAATACAGTCTCATTTTGCTAATTCATTTATTTCTGAGCTGCAGCTTACATATTTCTCTGCTCTGCTTAATTTGTTTCTAGTGCTTCTATTTATAATAACAGTGTTTTAAAGCAGTCGTCTACTGTTACCAATTCCGTTGTGATTGTTAACGTCTCGTTACCAGCTAATCGCCCGCCAGCGAGTTTAGTTTTGGCCTCAACAATATTAGATCATTACAGTAACCTAACGAACACTATGATTCTCATTTATCCGATTCCGATGAGCATCCCGACCCTGAGCTTGGACCTGAAAACGAAAATTAAGTGTTGGACAGTACTTTTTTTTGGTGGTTAGATTTGAAATTAAAACGAGTTTTTTCGATAGTTTTATGATTAGTAGGATTTTGGGTTAGCTTTTTGGTAATGTGTTTTTGTCTTTATTTACTCAGAGGGTTAGATTAGACTTGTACTCACTAGAACATGCAGTGTTAAAATGATAACGTAGTGAGTAATATTTTTTTTCAAAATGGTTGAACCATCCACAAAAAGCCAAATTGGTTTTGACCTTTACTACAAAAGATTTAAAGGTCAAAGTTCAAACTGCTTGTCAAAACGTGTCAAATGACAAGCCCCGCCCACCATCCTACCCAGTAAATTAAGTTAAATAGCTAATTATCTACTCAATACGTGTAAATAAGCTTCTAGAGATCACAATCGTCGAGTATTAAAGATTTTTGTAGCCTCATAACGAAGGGCCTAACACTAGGGGTAAAATAAACAAAAAGTGACTGAGTTTCTTGCGCTGCTTCTTCTCAGCACTGGCCCTTGTTCCGAAGCAGTGGTAGGGTTAATATTGGGACGTGTAAAAGTGCTTTTTAAAAGCCTATTTGCAAAAATAAATGAGTTTTATAGAGTTTTGAGTTTCTATAAGAGTTTTAAAACAGTGTGCCTACCATGAGTTTACGTTAGGTGTGCTCGCTAGCGACTGCGTAAAAAAATTACATTTAAATGTATGACATATTGTGCAGCGCCCCTAGCGGCTACTTTCAAGAAATAAAATCTTCATAGAATTATTTGACGTATTCGCTAGCGAGCTCACCTAACGTAAACTCATGGTAGGCACACAGATATCTTATTACCGTACGTACCATCATGCCTGGAGTAACGGCGGCGGCGGCGCGGCTCGCGCGTGGGACTGTCGGAGTTGTACTCCGTCTCCGTGTCGGCCGGCCCGTTGCGCGACCGCGACCCGCGCCCGTCCGAGTACCTGACGATGAAACGAATGACGAATAAAATTTTTTTTTTCTCCTTCAAAGTCTATAATTGTTTCAAAGTGTATAATTATTTCTTAAGCCCTCATATCTTTATTCTCGCATACATTTTTTATTTTATTTTATTTTTATTTTTATTTTTAAAAAGATTTGGCACTTCATCATCATCTCAGCCATAGGACGTCCACTGCTGAACATAGGCCTCCCCCAATGCTTTCCATGTTACCCGGTTGGTAGCGGCTTGCGTCCAGCGCTTTCCTGCTACCTTAATTATGTCGTCGGTCCACCTTGTGGGTGGACGTCCCACGCTGCGTTTTCCGGTACGCGGCCTCCACTTGGCACTTATGAATGTCCGAAAAAGATAGCCCGTAGCTCTTCAAGTACAGTCAGCGTCAAATAATTAAAATTGAACCTTACAATTAGAAAATTGTTACAAAGACGTGTTGCGAACTTATTGTCTACTTTGGGTGTCATAAACAATTTGACGCGTCAGCGTACCAGTGAATCGTGACACAATAGAAATAGATTGTTACCGCGGTCTCATGTGGCCACTTAGGGTTCCACTAGCTAAATAAAACCCCTTTATTTACATGTCTTTTTATTTAAAGAAAAAAATACTTTGTTTTAAAATTAATAAAACACTCTCCGACTGTCTCGATTGCGATTTTCAGGCGTGTAGTGCATTCAATCGGAAAAGTAGCGCCGATCGCCAAAGTGGATTCTGTAAATATAGTGCCTAGCTGAGTCAGTGCCTGAGGTATGGAAGCGGCACGGGAGAGGTGACATTGACATATTATGACATGACAGAGCATACAGATCTGAAGTCTCGTTGGCTTTTGACGTCTCAAAAATACCCCCTCCCGTGCCGATTTCATAACTCAGACACTGACTGAGTTGGCTGTCGGGCGAGCGCCTCGAGCGCGGCGAGTAGCGGCTGTCGGGCGAGTAGCGCACTGTCTCGGGCGAGCATCAGCCTTCGGGCGAGTAATGGTACACTATAGAACAGTCTAGTGTACAACAGCTCTCACCTGTCTCTGCTGGAGCGTCTCCGCGAGCGCGGCGAGTAGCGNAACGGCGGCGGCGGCGCGGCTCGCGCGTGGGACTGTCGGAGTTGTACTCCGTCTCCGTGTCGGCCGGCCCGTTGCGCGAGCGCGACCCGCGCCCGTCCGAGTACCTGACACGATATTGATAGATATAAATAAATAAATATTTTTAGACATTTTACACTGCGCTTCTAGTCCCAAACTAAGCAAAGCTTTTACTATGGGTACTAGACAACGGATATAAATATACTTAAATACTATTTTTTTTTGTAAATACATACATACATATTATACATAGAAAACACCCAGTCCAATACAAACAAATATGTTCATGCACACAAATGTTTGTACTGAATGCGGGAATCGATCCCGCTACCTCCGGAATAGTAATCCGTTTCGAACCACTACACCAAACTTTACATGACATAAATTTATTTAAATGACATTTATTGCATGACAAGCCATGCAATAAACGTTTTGAATTTGACTTCGAAGATGAAACAAATGACGAAATAAAAAGATTTGGCACTTATGAATGTCCAAAAAAGATACCCCGTAGCTCTTCAAGTACAGTCAGCGTCAAATATTTCAAATAGTACCTTGACGTGTCGGGCGAGTAGCGCACTATCTCGGGCAAGTATCTGCCTTCGGGCGAGTAGTGGTACACTACAGAACATTCTAGTGTACAACAGCTCTCACCTGTCTCTGCTGGAGCGTCTCCGCGAGCGCGGCGAGTAGCGGCTGTCGGGCGAGTAGCGCACTGTCTCGGGCGAGTGTCTGCCTTCGGGCGAGTAGTGGTACACTACAGAACATTCTAGTGTACAACAGCTCTCACCTGTCTCTGCTGGAGCGTCTCCGCGAGCGCGGCGAGTAGGGCGAGCGCCTCGAGCGCGGCGAGTAGCGGCTGTCGGGCGAGTAGCGCACTGTCTCGGGCGAGTATCTGCTCTCTGGCGAGTATCTACTGTCGGGCGAGTAACGCCTGTCGCCGTATCTGTTACATAAATGCAATTTGTTATTACTAATTATTATTTCAGTTTTCACTCAGAATGTCTACAGGCCCATGGGCAGACATAAGACTATGGATAAAATTCAGTCACTTACTTATTCCTAAGGTTCCGTACTCTAAGGAAATCCTAAAATATATCTCCGCTGTCTGTTTCACAGACAACTACAACAACATGTAATGACACTTAATGACAGTTCACGGTGTTCAATCATTCTGAACCTTTCATCTTCAAGTAAGATCGCACTTGCCAGTAGCCCTAGGATGCGCGCCACGATAACTTATGTGGGCATTCTATTGATTTTGCAAGAGTAAATCCATTTCATCCAATACATTTGTCCCTTGTTTGTATGTGTGGATCCTACCTAGCCCAGCTCGTTACCTCGGCGGGTGTGGTGAGGGCAGCCGGCCCAGCGGCGGCGGGCGCGGCAGCGGCGGCAGCAGCGGCGGCGGCGCGCGCGGCAGCGGCGGCAGGAGCGGCGGCGGCAGGAACGCTAGCGGCGGCAGCGGCGGCACCGCGTTGTCCGTGGCGTCTAGCGGTGACGCTACTTCTGGAAAAGACAGGTTTAGATTTAGGATTGATAAACAGACACAGGATTGGTTAGTGACACCAGTAATCAAAAGGGCGAAATGAGGTACATTTTCCATCACTAGCTGGCACTACTACTGTCTTAGCTAGGTGATAAACCTTGATCACACGTACCGAGTAATCGGGCGAGACAGTAAAATGTTTACTCGGTCGAGACAGTGATGTAAACGAGTAGCTGTTCACACGGGTTCTGAAATTAGCACAGTCAGTTCAGTGCAACAAAAGGAGGAGGCTCTCAATTCGGTTGATATTTTTGACGTCAATCATTTGGACGAGTGGCGAGCCAGTGCACGTTCAGACCTGCCGAGCGAGCGAGCGAGACAGTGCGGGGAAGCGGGAGGGTGGACACTCGGCTTAGGAAGTAGAACGGGAGTCGAGCTACTGTCTAGCCGCTTTGCTCGGCCGATCACTCGGCGCTATGTTCATACGCACCGAGTACTCGGCCGAGAGTACTGTCTCGCCCGTTTACTCGGTACGTGTGATCAAGGCTATAGGACTTTACTCGGCTGTGGCGCCAACTGTTGCAAGCGCTGATACAGAACCCAATTACCTTCAGTTTGGCGACATTGATTGGCTACTTTTCCAGTAGTTCGTAGGTCGAACCAGGGCAAGAAAGTCCGAAACCACAAAATATAACAGAAGGTAAACTCCATACTAAGCGCGCTCGAGCCCCGCACACATAGACACTGCTCACGCACGCGTTATCGGGACTGTCTTGGACGAATACGAGCCGCGACTTAACGTTCGCTTGAGTGACGCTGCTCACGCGTTTGTGAAATTATTTTGTTTGTGCGAAAATGAGTGAACAACAAAAAGGGGTATTATAACATTTGTTAAGTAGTAGGTTGCTTACACTCAACATTAAATACTGAATTTTCGTTTTTTAAACTACCAGCTGATTCCGGGAGGTAAGAAAGTTATTTATTTGTATTTCAATAGTTCGTTTAACGTTGACAAATTGAAAGCCAACTTAATCATTAGGAATATCGAAGTGTTTTAAAGAGGTTTTAGGTATAAAATTGTGTCAACCACCTAACTACATACTACTTCTTGTGTATTTGTTTGCAAACTTGTACTATAATAACGTCCTAAACATAACTAGATAATTATACAGTCCTCTCAACTTAAGCTGAGAATTGCATTTGTGTGAGTGCACACCGATAGTTTAGAGTGGCAATCGGCTTGAAGCGCGGCGCGTCCCGCGCATGGTTTAAACTGGTTTATTTATAGCAAGCGGCCTGAAGCGCGGCGCGTCCGCCACGCACCGCTTCCTTGCCGCTCACATACTTCACTTCACCCCCGGTACTGGTAGCAGATACGTGTAATTTTATGTAATTGTATTCCAAATATTAGTGAAATGGCTCCTACTGTAAGTGAATTTCTTGTACGAAATTCATTAAGCAGCCAAGTGAAAGAAATTTTATGCAAATTGAATACGTATTTTAAAGGTGTGAACGAAAAGTTTTTAGTCTGTTTTTATTTTGTAATTTTATAAAGTTTGTCTTTTTGTTGTATTTTGTAAGGCTGGCTGGACGCACTCTCTATAAACGGTGCTCGCAGAATATCAGCGTCGAGGTACTTCGTGCCTTGGCATATGCTGAGCGAGGACCTGTTTTTATTTATTTATTTATTTAAAAGGATGTGTCAGTGTCGTTACATCGGCCCAATTGGTAGCAAGTATTTTATAGACTTCCTTTTAATAAAACATTAATTTTATTTGTATGTGTTTTACTAACTGTACTTTTGGCGATCACTCACACAAATGCAATTCTCAGCTTAAGTTGATAGGACTGTACGTGGATATCTGTTATTGTCTTTCTTCCATAATATTAACATTGTTCTATCATAAATAAATTAAACGCAACACATAACAAGACAACCCTAGCGCGACGGCCGAGCGCAGGTATGCAAAGCGAAGTACATATACAAGGTGTCCCGTAATGTAACGTCAAGCCGGAACTGGGTGTTGAGGCAAGTTATGCTGGTTATCAAAAAAAAAAAAAAAATCTATGTGGCATTTTGTCAAAATAATAGGCATTTAAAAAAAAACAAAAAATTCTACTCCCGGTGACGGTCTTTTTACTCGTGTTGCCACAAATCTTCACTTTTTATAAATTTTTTTTTGTTATGTAACCCTGAATAATGCTTCTCTAAATTGTTATCAAAATTATAGCCTGACCAGGAACATAAAAACCCTGGCATAGAGGNGGATAGCCAAAGCAATGTACGCAAAAGAAACTTAAGGTCACACAATTTTATTGTAAACAAGTATTCTACTTTTTGGCCCTTGGAGGCGATAGTAAAATTTAATTTAATTGTTCGAACCCCGAAAATAAAATATCTATTTAATTTTATTTCTTGTTTTTTATTCGTTTCGTGTTCTGAATGGGACATAAAATCCCTATAGATCGTTTCATCCACGAAGACGCGCCCTACCAATTTTTGGTCGATGGAAGTGCGGGGTGCGGGGAGTTTGATCCGAGCAATCCGAGCGTCTTTATTGTAGTTTGCGTGTGCACTCATGGATAATAACGGTACCGGTAAACACTCAAACATTAGCGGAGAATGGTGGGGCGCGTTTTCGTGGATGAAACGATCTATATCAAACTAATCTGCGCGTCTTGTGTCACCCCCTAATGCTTGGCACCCGGGGCGGACCGCCCCCCCCCCCCCTTACGCCGTTACTGCGCAGATTCCAACGTATATAGTTTATGTAGAATCGACACGGACGACAGCTGATGCATCAAGCTAAGACCTACCCTACACAAGACCAATAGTCGCCATCTTGAAATTTAGGCCCGATTTACACCAAAGAGAGAGGAAGCTGAACCAGAGTAAATACAAACGATTAGGTCATCTTCATAGAAATGCACGGGCGCGGTTTGTATGTGAGCGCGCTAATATACGTATGCGGCGCGCACGCACACAGTGACAAAATTCGGCGCACCTACGACTGGCTCCCCGCTAAATTTTGTCAGTGTGTGCGTGCGCGCCGCATACGTGTTGGCCGCATATGAAGATAACTCATTTGTATTTACTCTGGCTGAACGGCTAGGTGATTATCTTCTTTTCGATTTAGTGGAAACTGAGCCTTATCATTATTCTCATAGGGCCGAAATTGTGAACTCTAATGAAACAACTAAATAATATTTTAAACATTTTTTACATCCTCAAACAGAACTCATATACAACAAAATTAAATAAGAAATCTTTAATTTATTCAAAATTTATTCTTTTATAATAAAATATAAAGAAAATGAAGATCTATAAACGCAAATAGAGTCACATATGATTTTGGTGCTAAGTAGATGTACTTATTTAATTTTAACAGTAAATAATGAAAATGTACAATATATTTATGTGAAGGGATTAAAATACTGTTTCAATGTGATGATTCAACTGACGATATGACTAAATCCCTTGTGAGAGTATAATTTCGAGTGCGTTTCAATCTCTATTTATACAGGTGATCGTTTGATCGTATTGCGTCACATGTAACTCTACCAGCGGTTCACACTAGTCTTATTCTGCTATTCAATAAGTTTTTTAGCCTTGAAGTACCGGCGAAGGTAGAGTACTTGCCACGTGGCCAGTCCAAGGAGACAGACCATTGAGAATATGCTGAAGAATAAGACACGGTTGTTGGTGGACTCTGAAAGAGAATGACAAAAGATACTGTTAATTAGACGTTTTTGTCTGCACTTTGATAAGCAGATTGTTGTAACCATGCAAGGATATTCATAGATTATCGCCTAAGACTAGATTAAGACCTATGAAACCTAGTGAACATTGCACTGCGAAAATCGTTCATATTTCGTGTCATACAAGGAAACCTCAGAACTAACATTTTTGAGGTGTTGTTAGCAATCGAACTCGCATACGAATCTGAGCTATTTTAAATGAAATACGAGATCAGAATACTTATAAAAGATATAATTTTTTTTGCAGTAACTTGAATACATGCAGCCAAAAAAAACTTATCATATTAATCTGGATTTACCATTTGTGTCTCTCATTTCCTCTTCTGCCTTCCTCATCAGAGTGAAGTCCTGCACAATGGCTTCTGAGAGGTCTTCCAGTCTTTTCAACTCAAGCTCCATAGGTTTCAACTTCGCTGCTTCAGCAATCTGTATGGACCAAAATATTGTTAGAGCTTGCATAAAATTGTTCTAAAATTCAAAGATTCTGTTATAAAATAACAAATGACATTAGTGATTTGTTTAGCTTCAACTACACCAGCGCGTGATTGCGCCGGCTATGGCAATATGCACGCACTGATTTGGTTGAAGCATTATATTGTTGAGTGCTCACAATAACAAGTACATAATTACAATAATACACAAGGAGTGGAAATAACAGGGACGTAAAACATAGCAAAGTAAAATTCAATCAAATAACTCCATAGCAATCAGTCAATACACACAAATCTCAATAAATAACACAAGAAACCTTGATTTTAGTGAACTCATTTACTAGAATTAATCTAGATTCTAGCAGATCTATTCCTTGACGCCATTCCATATACAAATTCTTTATTTGTCTAATAAAGGTATTTGAATGTCAACTATAGCACTACCACCAATTTAGGACAATAATATCAGTTAAAGCCTGGTCCGTGAGCACGTAGAGTTTTGTCCAATGACCCCAAGCTACCCATCCTTATCGCTCGCGCGTAATTATGTTGCTATCGCGCTCGCACACTCACTGCGGGCGCCCGTCGCACAGTCGCGACAGCAATATAATTACGCGCGAGCGATAAGGATGGGTAGCTTGGGGTCATTAGACAAAATTCTACGTGCTCACGGACCAGGCTTTAGTGCTGTGAAGTATCTGAAACACTCCAAATATCAAAGAGTAGCCCTGCTGTTATGCTTGTTAATCAACTTCATAGCAGTTTGTAAGTTATATTCCTAGCCTTGTGGCTACATCCACATCTTATAGCACTATTAGCTAGCACTATTAAATTATTATTAGCTAGCAGACTAGCACCCTTAATGCTTCAGCCACACCAACGCGTGCAGGTCGCCATGTGATGTGTCTGCACGCGTTGGTGTGGTGTGGTTGAAGCTTAACACAAGCATATAAGTTTCTTACTTTGGGGCTAGCTGGTGCTGTCTGAAATTATCCAAAGATTTATAATGGAATGGTAGGTTAAAATGGTGATTATGTGCAATAAAAATAAATATCAGTACATTTGGTAGTGTGTGAGTGAATTCAGTTACAGGAGCAAACCACTCTGTTAGTAACTATTGCTTTTATAAAACTTACTACCCAAGAGTTCTGGCATTTGCAGTTTGACAGAGATGAACCATTGACAAAGAAAATAAATTAGCAAACATGAATATAAAAGCATTAAGCCTTGGCCATTAAAAAATGAAGAAATATGCAAGACTGAAAATACAACTTTATTTATATGTTGAATTATGTTACTTATTTGTTACACTAAGCAGAAATTAAAAGTTACTGTAACAATACAGTAAATAGATAAATGTTGCAGAAATTATGGTTGGCCAAAATAATAAAAATAAAGAGAGAAATAACTAAGGTCAAAATCTAGGTAAGAACTTACTCCTTCATAGTTTTTGGCTTCAATTCCAATTTTGATATCAAGAGTGACATCTTGAGAGACACCACGGCGTTCTGTAAGGTAAACAAATTTTTATTAACATTTCATAAGACTTTCTCAAATAAGTTTTTTCTCAGGAAATCTAGGTCCTTCATTCACTACCTTTAAAAGTAAAAACTAAAAGGTTATAATAATTACTTGTCAATGAAAATACCAACACTTAAATAATATGTAATGAAGATACAGAAGAACAGTTTTAATAGCATTATCAGCAGGACAATTTCAATATAAAACTTGTACAAAAAATAAGTTTGTTTATGAACTTTTTTTTTCATTCAGTCTAGGTCTTACCTGGTGGTACTTTAGATTTGAAGCAGACCTCAAACGTGTCGTAGGTCTCTGTGACAAATGAGAATTTTCCTTTAGTTATTGTGTCTTTCTGTGATAGTATGTGGCCTTTTGAATCTCGAATCTGCAAAAGGAAAGATATTACACGATAAGTTAAATGTATTCAGTTAATTCCATGATGTAATGAGGTTCTAAATAGCTTATTTGGGATATAACCTATCAACTATCACAAGTATTTTCTTACAAATTGATAAGTTTGTGGAAATAGTTCTTTTGGCTTTCTCTAACTCAAAAGATCATTGATCCTAAGCGATGGAGCTTCGAAGCCGGCTGCTCATTTTCATAGAAACAGTCCATTTGTGTGTAAAAAACAGGGTGCATATCTCCGTTTTGTTTCGAGCCTGTTTAACTTACAATGTAGTCGACTTGCTGCCCGGCAACTTCTGTAACCTCATATTCGCCTGCCACGAGAACTTTTGCGTGTAATTCCTCCTTCAGACACTTCTGTGTGTTGGGAGCGAGGCTCCACATGATTGCTTCACTTCCATGCCAGAGCACACTTAGAAAAAGTATCAGAGAGTACACGTCCATTTTATTAACTAATACTATTACTTATCGAGCACTAAATAAGTCAGAATTCATAACATACAGAACTGAAAATAAACATATTTCTGTGTCAAAAGACCGATGAGTTGGCCCGAAAAGAGAAACGTCAACGAATCCGGGCGTGAGTGGAAAGATAAAAATTGCCAGAAAAAAAAAAGTTATGAATATCGCTGGTTGCAGCCATGAAGCTACAGATTGCAGGCATTGCAGCACAGATGAGACTGGGTTGCAGATCCAGCAGACAGAACCCAGATCTAAATTGTAGAGCAGCAGACCACTGCTACAGTGGCACTTAAAATCAGAAAGATTGCAAATTGTCGTGTTTCACTGGTTATCCATAATTATTTTCAGGTGAGAACTTAAGCACACATAGCAAAACCTAACTGCGATGGTTGATTTGGGTAGTTTTGTAATGTATTGGTGTTAACTTTTCATAGATAACATTACTCCCTGGAGAGTGATGATGATGATGAAGAAAAGATGATGATGAAAGTAAATAAAGAAAAAGGCCGTATTGACTAAGTCCAAAGCCGTAAAAATGTACGATCACAGCATAGACAATGACAAAAAAAGAAGAAAAATAACAATTTTATAACCTAAAAATCAGGATCCAGCTAATCAGGAACTTGAAATTTTATAAATATAAACAGTAACTTAGTTTTACAAGTTTATATTAATTAAATTTAACTTATCAAGTCTGTCATATTATACTCTACCTGTAACAGCATCAGATAATTAACTAGTGGTCATTTTATGAGTTTGACATTTGGCCTGGTTTTGTAATTCCAGAAATAATTGTTTCCACTGAATTATTTGTGGTTAAATCGCTGAAACCCATGACTATTCGGCTGAAATAATTCTACAAATGTTGCTTGGTTAACTGTCGTGTAAGTATTTAAGTTTCTCAAAATTTATGTATGTTTACATAATACAAGTTTTACATTGGATGTGGTAAGGTCCTATTGTTCTCAAAGTTTGTAATATTTGGAAAGAAACATTACCATAAAGCATAGTTCAAATTACGCTACGCTTTTCTTTGAATTCTAAGTATTTGAGCTATAACAATCTTGCTAAAGAGCTTCACTATTCATTCGAGAGAGCAATAACTTATTTGATAAATTTCTCCATCTGCGAGTGAACTGTTTCTGATGATGATGATGGTGATGATTGTTCAATATTGTAAATGATATAATTACAAAGTTTTGCTGTATCAAACTAGTGATAAGAAACATGGTTTGCTATGGTGATAGATAACAACAGTAAATAAATAATACTCTGTTGTGCTCACATAGTGGGTATACAGTACACAGAAATAACAACACAGAGTTGAAAATGTAACTATGTACCTAGTTAAATTACTGGTAGCAGTCTACTAGAAAACATACAAAAAAGAGAAATGAACATTTAATTCCTACAGAAAAATAATTTTATAAGGACCTCTTGTTTTCTATTAGGACTTCTTACCTTTGTATTTCTGTTTGGATTACAGAATTTATTTAAAAATTATAAATAATCATAATTAGTTTTGAAAATATAGGTACACAATACTAAAAGATGCCTTTTTTGCAACTGGTATCACAAAACAATACAGTATTTGAAATGTCGGTTTAACTTAGACAAATACTTAAATTCAAATCAAATCATTTATTCAGGACTTAGGCCCTTTCCAGGGCACTTATAATTTTTTTTAATTTTATTTTTATCATTACACATTGGTTTATTAATTATAATAAATAAATAAATTACTTTCAGCAACAAAATATCGTTTTCTTAACTTTTCTTTTAACTTGATTAATGAAGTTAAGGAGTATTTGTTTTGTTCAGGAAATTTAATTGCACAGTCATCGAATGGCACATATTAAATCATCACAAGATGCCACAGCCCAGCTTGATGATCAGTACTAAAGTTTCCTCAAGTATTTTTCATATTTTTAACAATTTCACTTGACATTTCCAGGCCTATTTCAGCTATGTGCAGCACCAGTAACCCTGACAATCCGAACCAGTCTGCAGTGATATGTGAAGGGCAGCCAATATCATCCGGGGCCACGATTTGATCTGATAACTGAGGTAAGGAACAGGGTAGTTGATATCCAATTGACATACTTTTAAGGAGCTATCAAAACAAAATTGGTTTTGTACGGCAATAAATAATGCATAGATTGATCAATGAATTAATTCATAAAACTTATTATTCAAGCCAAAATGGTGTCAATTACCTATTTATTTATTTTCCATAATGCATAATTCTACAAAGATGAACAATATTTTTGTTCAATTTTATTATTAATCCTTATCCAGCTACTGTGCTTTTACTGGAGCTATTAGTCACAAAATAAACTTTTGGGGCATCATTATTTATACAGTGTGAGTCACGTTAAAGTGTACATATGAAAATAGATTAAACTAGACCTATTTTTATCGACAAAAAAGTGGTCAAAATTTTTTTTGAGATTTTTTTTTAATTTTTTATAGATTTTTTTTTTCTTCCAATTACTTATTGTAAAGAAAACGTAATAACTTTTAAACTAAGCGGTATATCCTGATAAAATAAAAACAGTAATAATGCTAAATAACAGGCGATACTAAAAAAATACATACAATACACAAAAAATGCCAACAAATAATAAAAAATGTTACTTTTTGAAAAAAATCTGCTTAAAAATTCGTGTTTTTTTTGTTATTTGATAAATTTCTCCAAAAAATGCCCCTATAACAGGTAGTTTTTATTGTTTTGTATTATTCTCTATCGTATTACCTTTGNATGAATACAATTGATCATTGATCGTTTACCTAAATTTTTAACCATTCCATGAAGACCGAAAAGTGACCGGTCGCGGTCGTATAAAAACATTTTATGGATTTGCGTTTTATTATCGAAAAACATTCGCTAAATCTCATTTTTTTAACAAATAATAATCTAATTCATGTTTAAATGCAGTTTATGACATAATTATTAAATTGTCACTATTAATATTTTTTACTGATTAACCTGTAAAAGTTAATTCTACAATTTCTGAAAAATCACCTAAAAGTAACCTTTTCATTAGTGTAACCTAAAAGTAACCAATGCAGGTCAAAAGTAACCTAAAAGGTTACAAAAGTAACCTTCTGGCAACACTGGAGCAAGTTGATGTGGAATTTTTTCTCTATGGTCTTAATTATTTCAGTCTATACCTACCCATTTAATTAGAATTTAAATTATAATTTAGTAGATAGAAAATATCTGGAAAATAAGTATTGAAATCCACCTGTGATTTTTTGATTAATAATATAATAATCCATAAGAAATTTATAAGAGATACTAAACTCTTAACCTACCAAAAACAATAGATAATCATGCTTATTCTTGCGCGCACCACTCGTAACATTTTTCCTTCAAGAAATTCAAAGTATCAATCATAGATGGCGTTGTAAGTCCGATATGTTGTGATCCAAGCTAGACGGCGCGTGTTGGCATATTGTTGGATAAATAAATCAGTGCTAGTAAGGTGGACATATAAAACAATATTATTATGTGTGTAGAATTCACTTATATTATCTTAAAAGAGAGATACCTTTTTTTCCAAAACATAAAGCACAAAACTCTTTGTATACTTTTTTGTTGATGAAATTGAACAAAGAATTAGTAAAGTATCGGAAATTCAAACAGGAACACCCTGTGTAATTTGATTTAAAGCCAAATGCTTTAAATTGACCAGGCTTCATTTCCAGTTTACAGCCAGTAAAATACTTCTGAGCACCTGGCGCCCAATATACTGTTATTATCGAACTTCCACTGCTTTTTTTTTACGTCGGGAAATGCTTTGCGCATACCCACTGGTTGATGGGGACGGCCAGTGGGTTATGTGGGACTCTCCCTGCCTACCCACTAAAACCCGACGGTTTCCATCAGAGCCCAAAGAAACGGAGCCCAAGTTGGACATTCGTCCGTAGCTCCGCCTCATGCTAGCGAGCCTCTCCGGCTTCGAGGGAACCCTCTATCCCCTCCTCCAGTTGTTTTTTATAGAGTTTTTCTCCTCGCGGCCCTGGTACAACAGGACCCCCGGCCCGCCGTAGCGGGTTACGGTCTGCTCCATGCCGCTGCTCAGTCAGCTCTGCTGATCAGAGAAGTACCGAGAGCGGCCCTCCAAAGAATGGGCCTGGACAAACGCCAGCCCCCCACCTGTGGGGTTTTTTTTAAATTTTTTTTATGCATAACAAGGCAGGTATTTCACCACAATAGCACCTGATGTTAGGTGGGCTGTCAGGATTAGTCTAGGATGGTACATATCTGCCCTGTAAGTGCCTATTCACTCATGCCTTGAAGTTTTTAAAGATGTCCCCTGCATCGTGGCCCGGGTAAATGCCTCGACGACCCCCGGCCCACTCAATTGTGGGTTACGGGTTGCCCGACAGGCCCGCCGAGTTGACGAGACCTGCCGCGCAGGTGAGAGGTTAGCCGCCCGCGTGAACAGACCACGCGGACGTTGCCCAGGGTGCACCACGAGGAGGTCCCTCACCATCGCACCCTGAACTTCCACCGCCTAGCCCAGCTAGAATGTGTGATAAGAGTTGGCCTAAGCGTCCTCTTCTAAAATCTTTTTGTTCTGTGTGCGTCGGGACTGAATAGTTTGGATTTTGAAAGAAAAAGCTACTGAATTACAAACAAAGTACAAAAAGTTAATTCCTAAAATATCTCATCATCTCATGGCCATGATGGAATCTCAATTGGTTTATTTCCGGTGATTGAAAGAATTTTCAAATTCTCAATTAGTACGCAAATATTCTAAAGGATTTCTTTATCTTAAAAAATTGAACCTAAGGTGCATTTTACGGAGCATTCTTTGATTGATGGTTTGTGTGTACCTATATGAATACATACACAAAAAAAACCTGAAATTAATGTTACGGATGTACCTAAATTCGAATAAGAGGAAAAACAACCTCAATTTCAAGGTCTACCTGAGTTCTTTGGGTCAGCCAAAAAAAGGTTGCATATTTCATCAAATCAACGCCTTACAAATTAAGAACAGTAAAATTATCTTTTTTGCTGCCAGCCAAGTAAAGATTTTATACAAATAGAAGTAACAACCGAAACAATAATTGATTTATTCATAAAATTGGGGCGAGAAATGATCCCTGAGGTGTTCCCGAAATTTTGGGTTTTGCTTGTGTTCATATTTGACTAAAATATTATACTTATCTTATTGTTTATTGGCATTTAATTCTTATAAATAGNCTTATCTGTAAACTCCAAATCTTTCCAGTACCCACTGACATAATTTTGATGCAGTTTTAAAAATGTTAAAGCCTCCAAGTTTTCTGTAACTAGACAGTGAATAACAAAGAACAATTTCCAAAATGAAAAAACAAACTCATAGTCGTGTAGGCTGTTGTATTTATTAACAGATTGTTTTTTAAAATTCACTTAATTTGCTTAAAGAAAACTATTTAACTCCATTAATGTACTATCAGAGTAATGCCGTTCGTGGAAGTGAGGAAGATTTTGCATGTTTATTCAAATCAACTTTTTTCTTTTAACCTACATTTTAATTTGCCTTGTTCTCTCGTAAGTTGTGCGAAATTCACTGTTGTTCATTTACATTTCTTTTGGAAATAATTTCCAAATTGTTCAGTTTATTGACATATTAAAAATATTTCCTTATTNCCAGTACCCACTGACATAATTTTGATGCAGTTTTAAAAACTTTAAAGCCTCCCAAGTTTTCAGTGAATAACAAAGAACAATTTCTAAAATGAAAAAGCAAACTCAAAGTCGTGTAGGCTGCTGTATTTATCAACAAATTGTTTTTTAAAATTCACTTAATTTGCTTAAAGATAACTATTTAACTCGCTCAATGTACTAACAAGTAATGCCGTTCGTCGAAGTGTGGAAGATTTTACATGTTTATTCAAATCAACTTTTTTCTTTTAACCCACATTTTAATTTGCCTTGTTCTCTCGTAAGTTGTGCGAAATTCACAGTTGTTCATTTTCATTTTGNTATCATAGCAAATGTTGTGATAGGGATAGAGACATGCAATTTTTGGTTTTACAAAGGTAATACGATAGAGAATAATACACAACAATAAAAAACACCTGTTATAGGGGCATTTTTTGGAGAAATTGATCAAATAACCAAAAAAACACGAATTTATAAGCAGATTTTTTTCAAAAAGTATCATTTTTTATTACTTGTTGGCATTTTTTGTGTATTGTATGTATTTTTTTAGTATTGCCTGTTATTAAGCATTATTATTGTTTTTATTTTATCAGGATATACCGCTTAGTTTAAAAGTTATTACGTTTTCTTTACAATAAGTAATTGGAAGAAAAAAAATTCTATAAAAAATAAAAAAAAAATAAAAAAAATTTTTTGCCCTCTTTTTTGTCGATAAAGAAAAATAGGTCTAGTTTCATTTATTTTCATATGTACACTTTAACGTGACTCACACTGTATTAGATGCCCTTTTTACCATATTATAATTGTAATGTTATTTGAAGATTAATTTAATTTTCATAAAATGTAGATGAAATTATCTGGAACAGTATTAGCAAGTCAATGTGGATTTTTTTCTCTGTGATCTTGACTATTTCAATCTATGTATTGAAATCCACCTGTATTTTTTTTTCTAACTAGGTAATACGGACATTTTAATATTCACAGCAAAAAGAAGAGCTCTTGATTGATAATATAATAATCTATAAGAAATATGAAAGAGCTACTTTAAAACTACCACAAAACAATAGCCTTATTCATACTTATGCTCGCGGGCACCACTCGTAACATTTTCTTCAAGGAATTCAAAGTATCAATCATAGATGGCGTTGTAAGTTCGATATGTTGCGATCCAAGCTAGACGGCGCGTGTTGGCATTTTATTATTGTTGGATAAATAAATCAAATTAATAAGGTGGAAATACAATAAAGTATTATTAAGTATGTAGAGTTCACAAAAAGAGATGTTTTTTTCCCAAAACATAAGATACAAAACTCTTTGTATACTTTTTTGTTGATGAAATTGAACAAAGAATTAGTAAAGTATCGGAAATTCAAACAGGAACACCCTGTGTGATTTGATTTAAAGCCAAAAGCTTTAAATTGACCAGGCTTCATTTCCAGTTTACAGCCAGTAAAATACTTCTGAGCGCCTGGCGCCCAATATACTGTTATTATCAAACTTCCACCGCCTTTTTTTTACGTCGGGAAATGCTTTGCGCATACCCACTGGTCGATGGGGACGGCCAGTGGGTTATGTGGGACTCTCCCTGCCTACCCACTAAAACCCGACGGTTTCCATCAGAGCCCAAAGAAACGGAGCCGCACCAGTTATTGTCCAAGTTGGACATTCGTCCGTAGCTCCGCCTCAGGCTAGCGAGCCTCTCCGGCTTCGAGGGAACCCCCTATCCTCTCATCCAGTTGTTTTTTTATAGAGGTTTTCTCCTCGCGGCCCTAGTACAACAGGACCCCCGGCCCGCCGTAGCGGGTTACGGTCTGCTCCATGCCGCTGCTCAGTCAGCTCTGCTGATCAGAGAAGTACCGAGAGCGGCCCTCCAAAGAATGGGCCCAGGCAAACGCCCCGCCAGCCCCCACCTGTGGGGGTTTTTAAAGATGTCCCCTGCATCGTGGCTCGGGCAAATGCCCACTCAATTGTGGGTTACGACGGGTTGCCCGACAGGCCCGCCGAGTTGACGAGACCTGCCACGCAGGTGAGTTAGCCGCCCGCGTGAACAGACCACGCGGACGTTGCCCAGGGTGCACCACGAGAAGGTCCCTCACCATCGCACCCCGAACTTCCACCGCCTAGCCCAGCTAGAATGTGTGATAAGAGTTGTCCGAGCGCCCTCTTCTAAACTCTTTTTGTTCTGTGTGCGTCGGGACTGAATAGTTTGGATTTTTAAACATTTTTGTTTATACTACTGAATTTCAAACAAAGTACAAAAAGTTAATTCCTAAAACATCTCATCATCTCATGACCGTGATGGAATCTATATTGGTTTATTTCCGGTGATTGAAAGAATTTTCAAATTCTCAATTAGTACGCAAATATTCTAAAGGATTTCTTTATCTTAAAAATTGAACCTAAGGTGCATTTTTACCATTTTTGTGCACGGAGCATTCTTTGATTGATGGTTTGTGTGTACCTATATGAATACATACACAAAAAAACCTGAAATTAATGTTACGGATGTACCTAAATTCGAATAAGAGGAAAAACAACCTCAATTTCAAGGTCTACCTGAGTTCTTTGGGTCAGCCAAAAAAAGGTTGCATATTTCATCAAATCAACGCCTTACAAATTAAGAACAGTAAAATTATCTTTTTTGCTGCTAACCAAGTAAAGATTTTATACAATAAGAAGTAACAACCGAAACGTAATAATTGATTTATTCATAAAATTGGGGCGAGAAATGATCCCTGAGGTGTTCCCGAAATTTTGGGTTTTGCTTGTTCATATTTGACTAAAATATTATTAATANGATTTATTCATAAAATTGGGGCGAGAAATGATCCCTGAGGTGTTCCCGAAATTTTGGGTTTTGCTTGTGTTCATATTTGACTAAAATATTATACTTATCTTATTGTTTATTGGCATTTAATTCTTATAAATAGAGTATTAGAAATAATGATAATTCTTTTTCTAGCTAGAAAAATGATCATGTAATTTACATGGCAGAACGCCATTGTTAAGTACGCCATTAGACATAGCCTTAAAAGTTGCACTTAAGTAACGTATCCATGTTGAGGTCACGATATACGTAGTCGTGATCGTGAAAACGAGCCTCAAGCTAATAATGTGCGGCAGGCGCGATCCGATATCGTTGCATGCATAAATATCCACCGGCCATGTAATAGCGCAATGAAATCGAGAGTGTTTAGTCGGAACGGTAGCGCGAAAACGTGTCTTATTCTGCGCTTAGCTCCATTCAGGTGTTCGGCCGTGACAATGCGCGACTGCTCGCCGCGCGGGGCGGGGGAGGAGGGCGCCGCAAAAGTGGGTCGCGGCGACGTGGTAGTCAAGTTCAAGGCCACTACCGCGGGGGAGGGGCGCCGGATCGCCCATAGATGGCGTTGCGCGATTCGAAGTTCGAAAATTTGCGAGCACGGGGGTGCGGTGCGGTGCGCGGGAACGTGGTGCGGGAACGAATTTTCGGTGCAACACACGCGACACGACGCTGCACTCGTGTACCGAACGTCGCGAAGCGCAGTACTTTCGCGCGGACCTAGGCATTCTAGAGCCAACTTATTATACATCAACAAGCCGACATGGATTGGATGGATATGGAGGATGTGGTTCGTATTTTTCCAATTCTATACAAAATCACGGGAATCACCTCAAAAATAATTTGGAGCCATTTTACTGGATTACTATTTTTTATGTGAAATGTTTTGCCTTGACCTATCCTAACATTTTATCAACTGTGCCGAGCCGACTGCCAAAACTTATCAGAATATTTTAGTTTCCTCACTCGCAAAATATGCAAATCCAAATGAATTATGATATCATTTTGCCATAAATAATATCGAATTTATTGTTTTGACCAGTTTCGCTTATTATTTTTGAGGTCTTCCTGCCAAAATTTGTAGTTTATGATCGGAAAACACACTTTCATTGCTCTACAATTTTCCATTCTAAATGAAGCTGTTAAAGTCAAATACTCCTTATCAAACTATGTATGCTTATTGCATTTTAATGTAAGATATTATTCTATTATAAATTATTCAAATTTCTAGTTTTCAAATATCATGTCTACGACTTGCTTTTTCGATCACCCAAAAAAGTGACAAATGATCGCCAAATTCGCGTTAAAATTTCAAGTGTTTTTAAAATTTATTTTCGGTTCTAATATAAATAAATATTCATTCTCTAATCTATTTCGATTGAATGCCGAAACTGAAAATAAGCCGGTGCGACACGTGAAAATCGTGCGTTGTGCCCGACCTGCCCTAACGCGCCATGATCGATCGCGCTCACAACCGCCTCTAGCGTTGCTGCTTCTAACGGTTGTTTGGTATCTACGACACGCACAATATCGCTTCCATCATCTCGTAAATCTCAGGTTTGCTAATTATCAGCTTCGTTATTAACTTCATCAACATCGTCATTCATTTTTTATCGCTTTCAAGTTAATTTTCTATTTAGAGTTTCTCAATTTCGTTGCCGATTAGATACGTAGTTTATTTTATAGGAATTCTAGTTCTGACTAGGCTTCTAGCTTCATTATTTGAACACTTCTGATTTCACTCTTATGACGGACGTGCCCACTAGTTGGCAAGGCCGCGTTTTTTCAGTGTACTAAAAATAATTTGCATGTTTCATCATTATGTTTTGTTGCCCCTTTCTCTGGTGATGACCTCACGATCAATAAAAAATAATCTGAAAACGGACGTTTGTGATGGAAACGTGATTGAAAAAATATCTTAAGTGTTATCATTACGTCACAGTAATTACCCTCAACTCCAGCAGTACAGAATTTAGACTAAATTCTAATGACTAATTTCTAGACGCTAAACTTGGCCATTAAAAATGTCATCGCGGTACCAAATAAAAATGTATTTATTTTTCATAAGTCGCTAAATTCGTGATTAATGGAAAATTTTATCTTTTTGTACCGTTCCGGTAATAGATTAAGATGGTGCAATTTTTATGCCAACATTGCTTTGCCTTCAGAGTGGGTTTAGAGTGGTTTCGGTTTGCTTCTTTGTGAACCTAATGGTTATCCATTACTCATCCCATATAATTTTGAAATAAAGATTTAATATACCCAAATTGAACAGTTCTCAGAAATATTTCGCGATTTGCTTTCTTTTTTGGGGGAAACTTTTTATGCTAAAATTGTTTTTTTCCCTCTCATCGTCATATTTACTCAATGCAGTTAGGTGGATAGCGCAACCATATTTTTATCTTTGGACAGTAAGCTCTTTGATACAGAGGATATTATATTTGGGTGTATAAATAAATCCTTATTTCTTATTTGCACGTGGATCAAGATTATTTTATTATCCTGAGGACCCTCATAAAAATATAATATTGATTCAATAGTCTGCGTTAGGACCTTGATTCTTGTGCAATAATTTTTCCATTTACATTAGGCATTTAAATGGCAACATCTAATACTGAAATGAAGTCTTCAAAATAATTTGACCTAAATCTGTTCCTTGTAGAATTTTTTATCGCTATTAACTCTTTGTAAGTTTAGTTTCTATTATTTTGGTGTTTATTGAATATTGTAAAAAATCTTTCAACAAAACATTAATGAATTTCAATTGTATGATTTTAAGTTTGTGCTGAACTGTTGTAATCAGTTATTTACTCTTTTCTTCCATGATTGAAATCCTTAGACTATTTTATGACTCTACATCTTTTCGACTGTCGACAGCCACTGCCATATCATTATTGCTATGTGCATTATTATTACATCATATCACATCAGTTTTGGCAAGTTTACGTTGTATCTAATCGCCATGAGCGTCGGAGCGCGATGCATATGATTATGATACCGAGCGACCTTGACTGCCACTTATCTGTAAACTCCAAATCTTTCCAGTACCCACTGACATAATTTTGATGCAGTTTTAAAAACTTTAAAGCCTCCCAAGTTTTCAGTGAATAACAAAGAACAATTTCTAAAATGAAAAAGCAAACTCAAAGTCGTGTAGGCTGCTGTATTTATCAACAAATTGTTTTTTAAAATTCACTTAATTTGCTTAAAGATAACTATTTAACTCGCTCAATGTACTAACAAGTAATGCCGTTCGTCGAAGTGTGGAAGATTTTACATGTTTATTCAAATCAACTTTTTTCTTTTAACCCACATTTTAATTTGCCTTGTTCTCTCGTAAGTTGTGCGAAATTCACAGTTGTTCATTTTCATTTTCTTTTGGAAATAATTTCCAAATTGTTCAGTTTATTGACATATTAAAAATATTTCCTTATTTGCTGTAAATTCGTAGCATCATCCTAACTTCATCAGATGGCATTGTGTTGAATTAGCACGTCTGGTTTATTTGAGTGAAATTATTTGCTTGCATTATTTAAAATAACTCGATAATGCCTACATTCATAGACTTGACATAATTATTATAATGGTTCTTAAGTAATAAATTAATATTGTGTAGTCACGGATACCTCGGTATCCAATAATCTGTTGTGCAAGGACTCAAGGCGTTTATCACTTATTACGTTAGCAATAAAAATGTAATGGGTTACTAAAACTGTCGTAGTTAGTAATGAACTAAATGTTATATCCTTTGAAAATGCATAAAATGTAACAGCTTTACAGCTTTTGCGTGTGTTATAAATTCAGATACGTTTGTAGACGATTTTATTATTGCCGTACTCGTGGCATCTGCTCATATCTTAGGCTTTATCGTTATCGACATCGACCTTAGGTTAGCAGACCGTATGGTCATGGGCACTGCGCTGTTTGATAACACATTAATTATTTTGTACTTAGACTTCCGCAATAGTATTATTTTAAATGAATATTATATTAAAGTTTACATTGTAAGTTGTATCTATTGTTTGTATTGGTAACAATATATTGTTAGTGAGGTTACCACATTTTGCTTTTAAACTAATATAAGATCAATTTTCATCTGACTTTTTAAATTATAGATGTTTTTGCGTCTAGTCTAGACTTGATCGGATGTTCTTTTGAGAGGTTCGAAATGAGATTTATCGATACCTACCTACATATTTTTTGACTGAGTTTCTAGCTCTACATTTTATTTAGATTAATGTTGTTGTCAAAGACTGACTTTTATGAGATAGATCTATATTAAAGATTTTCATTCGTAATTAACAATAAAACGTTTAAAATATTCTTTAGAATCCATAAGTTCTTTAATTTAAAATTCTGTGTATTTTGGAACAAGGTTATTTGCATAAAATCCTCGAATTTAATAATTAAATAATGAGCTATAATAATTCACTTGACAGCAGCAGCAAACTTAAATTAATTATGGTCTTTTAGGTTAATATTTGTATGTTTTGGATTAAACTTATAATATCTAAGGATAATGTGACGTCGGCCAAGCGATATTTACATAATGGTAATTTTTAAAAAGTTTAATTTTGGAACTAGAATGATACTATTTAAATGCGATAAGAATACTCTCTCGGTTGATTCCTAGAATTCAGTTGCTGGACGAGAATTCGTGATTAAAATTTTTGTATGTCTAAATTCGACAATAGCGCTCTTTGTTATTCAATTTGCATGGAGTTGCGACCTGAGTCATCGAATAGCGATTGCAGTCCTTGTCCAGCGTTTACGGTGTCTATCAAAGCTCTATCGTCTAGATCTGGTGGAGTATAAAAACAACAAGGCAACTAACTGTCTGTGTTGTTGTGTTCTATCAGATTTCACACAAACGCAGGCGCACCGTAGATAAAAAGCAGGCGGAATGCGATATGCAACGTTAAAAATACTCGATTATCGCGTCGGCGGCAACCACACCGGTACCAAGATCACTCATAAACGATCTGTGTCCAAAACATTCGTAGTTTATGTTACATTGAGTGCTTTATATTGCACAGCTTAGATCCGGTGCGAGGAAGGCTTCGGATTCCCAGCGATATATTCGCAGCGAGTCGATGTCTCGCACATTCGTATAATTGACTATGAGAGGACTGAGGTGGGAGTGAGGGGGCTCGAGCGGGAGATTTGGCAGTTGGCCTTGACAATGAACCGGCGGCACGCACACTGAAGAGACTTTATTCGTATTAGAATCGCACGCACACACGCGCCATTAGGAGTTATTCCACGAATTGCCTCCTCCCACACAATTAGGCGTTAGGGTTGTCCTTAATCATAATATGGGGTAGAAATGATGATAGACATCATATAGTATTGCTATTTATGATGTATAATAGAAAACAGAAATTTTAGTCCAGTTTTATCTAGTCCTGATTGGTTCATGAAACAGTACACAGGTGAATTACGGGTAAATAAATATTATTGCTTTTACAGATGTGTTGAAATACATGTTTTATTGGCTTCAATAAATGGATATGTCATTTGTTATGTGTGGCTGAAATTAAATTTAGACTGTTCCATCCATTGGGCACTGCGTCAAAAACATTTTGTTTTCCTTATTCTGTATTTCCGTCTCTAACTCTTGTTTCATGTGTTACTTCTACTATAACTTTGAAGGGGTTAGAATTTGCATTTAATAAATCCAGTTTTTCGTTTCTGGAAACACTTCGTTTATGCAGCCACTCTGAAGTTAACTCAAGGTGTAGCTCAAGGTCCATTGTTTGGTCTCATATTCAAAGTGCTTTTGTACCGGGGTCTGTAGCAGCCCTACAGCCAAAAAAGCTAACAAATGGCTGGCTGGCGCGGCGCGCCGCCGCTGCGTGCCTGCCCTAAGACAACCTATACATAGGCTGCCTAGGGCTCGCCGGGACTCGTCGATAATGCCCGGATTCGGCCGTAACGACTCCCGACTTGCTTCATGTTTGTTTTCTCATATCAACCATTATAAAACGAGTTCTTTTATACTCAAGGACGCTTTTTTAACTGAACATGCATTGTACGGTTTTGAACACCCAAATATTCCGTTCAGTGTGCCCATGTAATGAGGCGTACGATTCGTTTGCTGCGCAGTACGTTTACCGCGTCCTTTTTCCACTGTCTGATAATGTTTTTCTGTGGCTATTTTAATTCTAATATGATTGATAGATCATAATTCTTGGACTACTATGTTGTCTTCAAGGCCTTTTAACATCTTTACTCGTGATACTACAGACTACAGAGTAGGTACAGACAACCTCGCTTTTGTGTATGATTTAACGTGTGGTGTTTTGATTCATGTTTTTACGGCTTGGATTTTTCCTAGTAAACAATTTTTCATTTGAAAGCAGCTATCTCTTCTCTGACATGTGAAATGTCTTGAATTGAAGGAACAACCTCATATTTTTAGCACAAAACTTTATAGCTGGCTGTGGCATGAAGCTTAAATTGCTATTGTTGACTATACACTTTAACAAAGAATCGGTTATCCTAGACCTCGATGATGTCATAATTACAAAGGTAGACAGACAAAAACTTACACGTGCTGAATCTACAATACCAAAAATACAATAGACGATATTATGGTGCTATGGAAACACTCAATGCATATTTGGAAAGATACAGAAATAAGCTCTACATAAAATATTTTAATTAAGTGTTTATTTTTTTCCATTATTTTGTTATCTTTGAGCAACGTAGGCTTATTTTCTTTCTGTTAGGCTTTCTTTTTATTGGCCGGTATTTCCCCCGCATCGCTTCCGAATATTTTAATTTTCTCTTTATCTCTGCACCTGCTTTTCATTTTAAATTCCGCGCTGAATGATTAAGTATCATTCGTATATTGATAGAAATAATCTGTTATAATTTAGGTCATCTTTTATCGTCCAAAAATTAATATAGCATTGATTTTTATTCATATTTTATATCTGGGTGAAGGTTTTTCTGATCATATTGATTAATGTAACATAAAAATAATTCCAAATGACGTGAATTTTTTTTAGACTTTTTCTCTTTTTGTCATTATTGTTGTGATTTCTCTACATTCCTTCACATGAGTGATGACTAATTTGTTTATGTTATTCGACTATCATGTACAGTCGATGATGATGCGATCAGAGGGCTTAGTGTGAGTTTACATCAAAAATCCTAAAAAAAATAAATAAATAAAAATTTTAGTTCTTGAAAGTTTCCGCTAGGGCCGCTGTACAATCCGTCATACATTTATTGTCATTTTTTTACGCGCTCACTAGTGACGAAGTTTGATGTAAAAACTGACACTAAGCCCTCAGACTATACTTTTGATTGCAAAATATTCCCTATTACAACTACTTAAGACGCCAGTGTTTTGTTGGATATGCCTCTGTCTAAACGCTACATGGCGCGTAAAATGGCGGTTTTGTATATGCGTGCACGTGCAGTGTGCTTAGACACAGGCGTTCGGTTGGTGTTCGCAGCGTGTTTAGCACTTTTTCACCAAACATGTTACATTACAACTAAAATAGAAAGACGGGTCTCACTCAACGTCTTAGTCTGCTTGTGACCACGGCTGCAGCATCGCAGCCGAAACGTCAAGCGTGAGTACATAATGTAACTCATTCACAAATGTCGCGTTATGACCCGTGTCTTTCTATTTTAGTTGAAATGGAACGCGAAAGTTTAAAATCATGTTACATTATTCAAGTATGTAATTAATTATTATTGGTTACAATTTATGCTTGCTTTTCGAAATTACATTAAAAGTTCTCTAACTACTCATGCCAGTTTACTTTTTTTTTTAAATTTCCAATACGATATGAAGTGATTGTTTTACAGGAAAGAGAATTAGGGGCCGTCCATATATTACGTCNGAAATAATCTGTTATAATTTAGGTCATCTTTTATCATCCAAAAATTAATATTGCATTGATTTTTATTCATATTTTATATCTGGGTGAAGGTTTTCCTGATCATATTGATTAATGTAACATAAAAATAATTCCAAATAACGTGAATTTTTTTTAGATTTTTTCTCTTTTTGTCATTATTGTTGTGGTTTCTCTACATTCCTTCACATGAGTGATGACTAATTTGTTTATGTTATTCGGCTATCATGTACAGTCGATGATGATGCGACATCAAAGGGCTTAGTGTGAGTTTACATAAAAAATACTTAAATCAAAATTTTAGTTCTTGAAAGTTTCCGCTAGGGCCGTTGTACCACAGTAGATATATTTAATGTCTTTTTTTACGCGCTTAGTAGTGACGACGTTTGATGACGACACTAAGCCCTTAGACTATACTTTTCATTGCAAAATATTCTCTATTACAACTACTTAAGACGCCATAGTGTTTTGTTGGATATGCCTCTGTCTATACGCTACATGGCGCGTAAAATGGCGGTTTTGTGCGTGCACGTGCAGTGTGCTTAGACACAGGCGTTCGGTTCGTGCTCGCAGCGTGTTTAGCACTTTTTCACCAAACATGTTACATTACAACTAAAATAGAAAGACGGGTCTCAACGTCTTAGTCTGCTTGTGACCACGGCTGCAGCATCGCAGCCGAAACGTCAAGCCGTGAGTACATAATGTAACTCATTCACAAATGTCGCGTTAAGACCCGTGTTTTTCTATTTTAGTTGAAATGGAACGCGAATGTTTGAAATCATGTTACCTACATTATTCAAGTATGTAATGAATTATTGGTTACAATTTATGCTTAATTTTCGAAATTACATTAAAAAGTTCTCTTAACTACTCATGCCAGTTTATTTTCTTTTTTTTCAATTTCCAATACGATATGAAGTTATTATTTGTCGAAAGATTTATCAAAGATTTATTATTATTATTATTTTACAGGAAAGAAAATCACTGAAAACTTTGATTAAAAATGTAGAGCCGAATCCGTTTGTAACAATGGAGGTAGAGCTTATATGATTAATTCGGTAGTTCTTTTTTTAGCCAGTCTTTTTCTGAATCGTGTTCAAGATTTTAGCGTACTTATCTGCAGATATCCGATTAAGTAATGTTACTAGTTACTAGAGTATTTCCAAAGAAATTTTACTGGTTTTAGTCATTGAAAAGGTTATTCATATTTTATCTCTACAAATATATTATGTACAAAGATAAAATCNTTCCTTAAGAATCACTCTATCTATTAAAAAAAAAATAAAAGGTGATTCTACAAGTGTTTTAATTTTGTCAAACTGATAATGACGTCAATTTTGGGAGAAAGGGGGGGGGGTCATTAAGAAATGACGCTAGGATGATTGTAGGGGGGGGGGGTCTAAAATCTGAAAAAATCGATGACGTAATTTATGGACGGCCCCTTACTGAAAACTATGATAAAAAATGTAGAGCCAGTATCCGTTTGTAACAATGGAGGTAGAGCTTATATTATTGAAAACGGTGTCATAGACATAATAATCATGAATACATATAAGATGAAACAGCTAATTCGGTAGTTCTTTTTAGCCAATCTTTTTCTGAATCGTGTTTAAGATTTTAGCGTACTTATCTGCAGATATCCGATTAACTAATGTAGAGTTACTAGAGTATTTCCAAAGAAATTTTACTGGTTTTAGTCATTGAAAAGATTATTCATATTTTATCTCTACAAATGTATTATGTACAAAGATAAAATCACTTGGTTTCTTTAGCGGCATTAATAATATTTGACTTGTTATAAAATGCGCCTCCAAAAGTTGGAATGCGAATGGACGAATCAAAATCGTCCGGCGCGCGAGTCGACCAATTACAGGCCGCGCTGCTTGGCAGTGGTTCAGGAAAATCGAGGTTTTGCCTTAATTCGTCGGTGTAACGCTCGAAGGGACCAATCTCAAAGTACTCGAGCACGTGGTAAGGCACGGGGCGGCGCGTGAGTGCTGCGTGCGGCTGGTGGGGCGGCGAGGCGTGGCCGGCGCGTACGCAATGCGTATTGCGTGCCGGCACTGACAGTGCGTGCACGACGCTCTGCCCGCCTGTACCTTTAACGCAGGGCGCACTCGGTAGTGACGTAACCATGTGCGAAAGTGACACTTGGCTATTCTCAACCCTCGCCACCACCTTGGACATGATCGAAACTGACGAAACCCACACCGTGAGTCCCCCAGATTCGATCATAATGCATGCACGTATGTATACGAACATCAATCCTAAACGCACCGACCAAACTGGGGTCGTTAACTCGCACTCGCGTTTATTTAACTCATAAATCAAAGCGGCGTCGGCGCGGTGTAAATATGGAGAAGCTCTGAAAATGAGCAGTGCTCTCGACATTTTAAACAAACTTATTTTCATTATAATTGTGGACTTAGCACGTCTTTCAAATTTCGAGGAATCCCCAATTTGTTTTGATGCTCATTATGAAATTGACATCAAGACAACCTTAAGCTTACTGAGAGAAAACTGCTTCGCTTTGATGTCTGTAAAGTCAAAATATGAAAATTTTCATGAATAACCGCCTCTGCATCTAAAGAAAAACAATAGCCTCAACTAATATCAACAACAGCGTGACCGAGATCTTCGAAAGATCAATCATTTCTGGAAATGTCTCTGAATATTCTGACGATGAAAGAACAAAACGTATTACATATTTAGGAAAATAGAAGCACAATTCTTATAACGGAACAAATAAAAGAATTGTAAAGACGTCAGCCCATTATGTTCAAAAGCAGTTGAACTATTAAACAAAACTCGTACTCATGTGTTTGACGTAATAAATACTGAGAATAGTGGCCAGTGCTAGTACGGATAGTACGAGTAGATCTCATGTCGCTGGCCCAAGTAAAAAGTTAGATTTATCAATTTCAATTCAATCGCCAATTTGTCCAGAGAGTTTTGGTGGATCCTTTTTTCTTTTCTATATAACGTAAGCTCCATTGTTTTGTTACCACAAAAAGGTCGAAGTAGCCGATGTAAACACATTAATCCGAGAAACTAACATTTCAATGTCAGTACGAGTCGTTGAACTGGAGTTGTCCATTTTTTATTTTTTCTATGAAAACATTCGCATCATCTAATTTGTCATGGTTTTTCTTTAAATAAACGTAGAAAAGGTCTCTCGTTGCTAACTGTTCTGTTTCTTTCGTTGTTGACCTTCCTTTATATCGTATGCCTTTAATATGTTCAATAATATCTATTTTAGGTGATTTGTCTGTATTGCTTATTCATTACTCTGGATTTACTTCTTTTCTATTTATTTTATGATATGGGTGATATATTATTTTATTACCATCGGAAAATATTATAACTTCTATTATTATCTAAGACATATTATTATTCAGAAATTGTATTCGTATCTTGCTTCGTAAAAGTAATTTGGTTTCTATTTCGAATCATAGGGTAAACCAGAGAGTGATTGCCCACTGGTAGTGATTGCCCGCTTTAAGAACAATATTGTCAGGTGCTGACTTTGAATCACTCTAGTTAGATTTGAATTTACTAAGTAGATGGCTCCGTGATCAATGTACAGTAGATTTAAAATTTACAGTAGGAAACACTAAAAAAAAACAGTTATGGCGGATTTTGTCAAGACGGGTGAAAATGTTACTCAAACAGGTAAAGACTTTAACAATTTTACTAAGGAATTACTTGTTTAGATGTTAAATTTTTTTTCCAAGTTATTTAATATTCAACTAATGGTGTATAGTCATGATGAAATTATAAGTGTTTTCTTCATTATCAATGAAAATAACTGATAAAATTCTATTTCTAACGGTCATTTTAACGGTGGGTAATCACTGCACGTAAATCTGTATATTTTTAGTTATTGCCCACCATCATTTCAGTTATTGCCATATGTTAATGTATAGTTATTGCCCAGGGCAATTATTATTAAGAGTGTTGCCACCATGCAGTAGCAGTGTTTAAGTTGCTCTTTGCTAGACTTGTTTTGCAATTTACAGGCATAAATATTGAAATGGCTTTTAATATTTCATTTTCAGTATGCCAAAGACTCCAAAAGTTCAATATAGCATAGAAAATTTGCAAAAAGCGATCGAATCTGTACAAGATGTATCCAAAAATTTATCTACAAGATAAATTGCTGAAAAATATGGTTTGGCTTGAAAAAATTCAAACGCAAATACAAAAAATGAAAAACCTACGTTAAATCTACTAGTGAAAATGTTAATTGTAAGGAAATAGATACAACTTTAGGGAAGAATAACCAACAGCTAATTAAACATTCTGAGCAACCACTTGAACTGATATCAAAGAAGATAAAAAAATAAATACATATAAAATTTACATATAAAATTCAAATTTTTGCTTCATCTATGTTTTGAAGTAGATGATTCTGTCTCTACCGATTCTGACTCATCAACATCAGCTCAAGAAATATTTGATAATATTTATGTTAATAAGGCCAAACGCAATTTATTTTGAAATTTTGAAGACTGTACTACTACAATTTAAGTTTAATGTTTTGTTTTGTTTATTTAAAGCCTATTTTGTCATTTTAAAATTGATTATTTTGTTTTAAGATACTGGGCAATTACTGTGCTTTGATGTGGGCAATTAGTGTAAGTAATGGGCAATGACTGTACTTTTTGGAGGATTTTAAATTTATTTCAATATTTTCTAAGTTACGTAAGTTTTAACTAAAAACTGTTAATATTATGTTTAACAGTTTATTGAGTTATAAGAAAAAAGTCATAAATGGTCGATAATTAAAATACTTTCTTTAATTTTTCATCTCAATGTGTTTGGAATCTTTAAGTGGGCAATAGCTATACGGTTTACCCTATATAATTCTTAATCATTAATGTGCTAGACAGATTTCTCGACAGTCAATCAATAAATAGATTGAGAGAACTCTCAAAATAACGCAATGGAGAAATACATAGTATTTAGTGATAAAAAACAAATTTGCGCAGTTATTATGAAAGAGATGGGTTATCGCGTAACACTACGATAAATTCTGACCTTTCCGCATCTTTAATTATAAAATTTTACTTTATTATACACGCGTGTTACTTACGGGTGCGCACGAGTTATGCATAGTAGAGTTAGTCTAAATAATGGCATGATTGTGAATTATCAAATGTCGTGTATTCTAATTTTAATAATTGTTATCTGCTAGCCAACTATACATTTCGGGAGATAACTTACATCATTCCCATCCAGAGCAATAATGAACACTATCTCTACACTCTACATTGTAAAGTTATATTCGATGTGGTAGTTTCTAACCTTACTAACTCTTTTTCAGGACCTAACACAGCATTATAATTGGGTTTTACTCCATTTCCAAAAGTTTCATACTTATCTTTCTCATTGGCGTCATTGTATTTACGTTATAATGATGTTGCATGGATTCGGATTTCTCTTCATATTGTGCTCTACTGTCTCTGATGATGAGCTTCAGGCCAGTTATGTATAAATATATGTATGATAAAGCATAGTGTCCTGTCCTCTTAGGAAAATTCTCTACTATCCGGTCCCTAGATCTGCGTTTAATTAGTGATTCAGCAGCTGACTTTCCATATAAAGTTCATAATAATCATCATTTCGACCACAGGAAGTCAAAAGTTCATACAATGTTGAAAAAGAACGAAAATTTGGAATTTGGACACGTTGATTAAGATTGATGACAGCTCTACATGTGCCCCCAGAGCACAGTGAAAGACGATTAAAATTACTGTTATTTTGCGGCGTAGAATTTTAAATTCGTTTAACTGTCATTTATTCAATATTATTACTAACTAGTAGCAATATCATTAGCACCATTTGTTATAAGAAGCTTTTATTGTTTGGGGAAAATAACGTGTCCGCTAGCATTTATCATGGCTTTCTTTTTTTTTTAGAAATTGTACCTTGTAAAGGAAACAGGTTGCAAAATGTAAACAACATTTACAGCACATTTAAACATTATTTTTTATTTTGTTTACGAATTTTGTGTGCGATTTGCGTGAACCCAATTGCGTTTCCTTTCCATTGTTTGAATAAAGGTACCTAATTACAATTTTATATCTATTAAGACATAAGTATTCTCAACTCCAGTTTTCTTCTTCTTTCTCCACTCTACTATTAAGTAGATTCACATTAGTGAATCGGCTCTAGAGAATCAAAAACTGATAATGACTTCACCTTGGCAATCTCGAATTTCTAAGTTTCCATAAACAAGTCGCATCTGCAAGAATTCTTTCTTAATCTTTGCCTGTGTATACAAATTAGTTTCTTAATGGAAATTTTGCATGTTGATCTCATAATGTTAGACCTAAATTGTAAATCTACTGAAGACGGCACGTCATCGTAACCACTGTGAGTTCTTGTGCATTTTATTTTATTTTATTAAGGAAAACAAACAGTTGTACAATAAAAATTACAGTGCAGTTGTAATAGGGGCGAGTTTGCAACAAAAATGGATAACCTGATGTGCTGTCGTGTGTACTTAGTGCAAATGAATACTTTGACTTTGGAATCTAAAGGCCAACGCACTAATGCAAAGACTTCTGGCGAGCTAGATCCCACCCATTAATAAAACTTGTAAACAAAAAGCGACACACTGAGGCATCTTAGTCATCTTGTGTAGTTGTAACAGGTGATATTTTGTAACCAAAATGTAAAGTCTGAATTCTGATGTGCTCTTGACTGTACTCCTTCACGAAGCAAAATATCCATATATCCATACAGAAATAAAGAACCATTTAGCTCACCGTATGCACGAGGCCACATTCTTTCACGTTGACATTCGTAACTTGGATCTTGCGTCATGTTATTTAACAGGGCGATGAGCTTTTCAACATTATCAAATTCATAAACATGTGTTCTTTTTTCCGAATCTTTGAATATAAAACGACGGACCTTGTTTATAAATGTTGCAGAGATAACTGTTCGTTTTACATGTTTTTATTCGATTTCTTTTTTTAACTTTCAGGGTACATTATACGGGCACATGATTTTCAGTTGTCACTATTTATTCGACATTGAATCTTCGCATTACATATTTTCATAATCTTCGAGAAGGTTTCGACAGTGTTATTTGCGTAGCTTGAGGTGTTTTCTTTTCTTTATCGTTTGGACCAAAATATTATAGTTTGAACACGAACCTATTTTCGTCCCTTTATATTCGTAATGAGTCCTTAGTCCTTACGCATTGCGTCATGATTATCTTTTCTTGTTACACAACGGAAACCTTTTTACTGAGAAGAGTATTTTTATGTAAGAGAAAATCTGTTATCAGGTCGTTAATATTATTTATTCAGCAATTTGTGTGAGTCATTTGTTATTTATGTGTTGATCCCTCTCAACTGGGACTATGTTTGTATCTTACGCATTGCGTCAGGTCATGTCACGTAACAAAAGCGGACCTCGCTAAATGATTTCCTAACGAGTTTGTTTTCCAACGACAAAATGTATTGTTTCTATTACTCTATTCAAGACTTAGCCTAGAGACATGTGTCACGGGACTTCTGTCAGTAAATACACAGTTTTATAGGTGTGTGAATTGTTATGAGTGTAAATTAATTCTGGAGGCGTAGACAATAGACTTGCGGATGAGATATTTATTTTCCGCGGCGCAGCCGAGTGCGCCCGGCTGCCGTGGTGTGTAGGTCGGGCAAAGAGTCGTTGGCCGAGCAATGTCACCCCGCGCGAAGATATTCGGCCCCCTCCTCCACCCCCCCGCCCCGCGTCTGGAAACAGCCTCACAACATTTCCGAATAGAATCCTGTCTCCAATTACTTGTACCTATTTTCCAAAGACGTCTGAGAAGGGATTTCGGCAGAGAACTTAAGCTCACCACTAATTAATGCGGCAAAGTTCGTGTTTAAAAATATTACGCGTTTTTGTTGTCGCACTCTAGTCTACAATTTGATTTGACACAATTTACGCATCTAAACATTCTGCACTCGTAAAACGACAATGAAATTGGCCGGGGAATTGATTACAAACACAAACATTTTATTGCTTTACTTATTCGAAATTAATCACCGCAATTTTAGTGTTGTTGTTACTTAACTACTTATTTGATTGTATTTTCAGTTATCGATTCTTCATCTTCATCCGCTTTGTTTGAATGTTATGTGATATTATTTTTTATTTATGTTGCGTATGCAGATACCTAATCGTCTTTGACGCAGTTGCTTTCGTTAGTGACTTCAAATGGAAAATGATTGATGTTTTAACAAGGGAATGACGTTTTCTAATCATTGCCACTGTAAATTTTACTCTGACGGAAAATCTTAATTATCTGGTATAATTTCTATTGTGTAAGCTCAAATATACGTAACAGCAAATGGGACGTAAGTTGCTTGTGTTCCCAAAACTGTATTCAAATTCTGCTCATTATACGTTTCGTGGTATTTGGGTAGGTCAGTGGTGTTTGCGCGATACCAGATTCCCAAGCTGATCTCAATCTGTCACGTAACTGATGTTATGTATGCTGCATGACGTGATGTAGCTACCAAATCCTAATTACAGTGCTAAAGCAAATATTAGGGATGAATGTTGTGATAGGTCTGCACGTCTGTCTACTCTCAGAGCCGTAGATTTTGATTATTTGTTAACTCGAAAATAGAATCTAATCCCTGCTTCTTAAGTTCGATAAGGGTAGGTTTAGTGCTATTGGGGCAGGTCTGAAAATCTTTATATCTGAGGATACCTAGTGCTAGTTCTGATTGTAGAGTTGTAGAACTTGATATTGTAATTGCAATTTTTAGAAAAAATATTCGAACTTAAGATCACTGCTCCGCTCTTAACTTATCAAATACTGTATTTGAGTAGGTTAGTAGGTCAAGCAAAGATTATTTAACTCTCGTAACATGATGTAACTTGGTTCTTGAAAATTTCGAACTCTACAATTTTTTGCAGTCACGAGCTTGTTTGGGATTTCTTGAATTCCTACGCACGTTCCAACTTAAGTGCTCAAATTATGTGCGATTGGGATAGGTTGTTGTCTCTTAAGATAGAAAAAATGCGATTTCTATCGTTAGAAAACCGCGAATTTCGCGCCGTTTCCGGAAATTCTCACGCGCGTTCCGATGCTAATGCTCAAGTTCCGTGCAATTGGGGTAGGTCGACGGATCATGCGTTGGTTACGCAATGGCAGGTGCCGCGGATTTGCGATCGTCCGCGTGATATTGGGCGCTGTCGGTCGTCGAACCCGCGCTATCTACGTTATTTAGCCGGCCCAATGTCGGCGCAATGTCGCGCCGGCTGAGTTCACAGACCGAGACTCGCTCCTCTCGCCGCCTCGTTCGACCGAATTTTTGTAGACGCTACCAATACTGCTTTTGTGTGCGGGTGTTGTACCCACCTCGGTTTTATTAGCAATGATTTGACATTTGGTGGGCTGTAATTTAATCGCATGTTAATTAACTAGCCTAGTTTTGTATCTATTTATACCAACGGTTGTACCAGGAACTGTATTTTGGACTAGACCTACCACAATTTATCACGAATGCGGATGCTATTTGGTTAGTGGAGTGATTTGCTTCTGTCTGTTTATTGAATAATTGCAAATTATGTTGATTGATTTATGCACTCGCCAATTATAATCATTAATCATTTTAGATTTTATCTCCATTAGCTTTATACTTACATCAAGTTAAAGCATAAAATACTTATTGCAAATTCATTGTAAATGATGTTTAAAAGTTATCGTAAGTCATTTAATATTGTACTTTGTACCTATAAACATACTTAATTATAGAAGTTAACAATAACTTTAGAATTTATGAGATTCTTTATCGAAAACTTAATCACTGCAGTATTTTCATTTTTCACATTTACTAATGTTCCGATGTAAACATGTTGGGGTTTTTGGGCATGCATGTTATTTTCTCATCTAAAATGTTCTCGAATATTTATATTCTCTTCATCGACTTCTCTATCAGAAATGTCTTTTATCTGATAATGTTATTATTCAGCGCCAACAGGTAATAGGCCATGGAACGAAAGCGAAAACAAACTAGCTGCGATAGATAATGGCTTGTTTTGATGACGCATCGCTCACAGCGCCCGACGTTACGGTAGGTTTGTGTTGACGACATCACGATGTTTGAACAAAGAACGTTCAATTTTAAGCCGCATATCTACGTTGATAGTGTTATTGTCTGTAGTTTATATCCTTGTCTCACATTTATCTACAAGTCCACTAAAATTAAACGTGTTTGTCAACAAACACGTTTATCCAAATATAGCGCAGGATCGTAAATATTCATCATCAAAAAACAAGGCCATTGCTGAAATATTAACATGTTTTTGTAATTTGATTAGGTCCTTAAAAACCGTTAGGGTTTTGTCGCAAATATTTGCATTCGAAGCGTCAGGTGCGTCATTTGAATTTCGAAATTGGGTATGGGCAGCAGTTGTTTGGCCATCTGCTGGTCTGGTATAAGTATACCGTTCAGCTCGGCAGTCGGTCTGTGGGGCCCGGGGCAGCACGACCTCGGTCGCGCGGAAACCGAGCGGCGGTCAAGGCCGCCGTCTAGACGCACCCCGGCCCGCGCACCCCGCCCACACAAACCCCCCGCCCTATCCTACCTTACCCCCACCTCTCTGACTATTTTCGTATCCACAGCCTACCCCGAGTTGGCCCAGGCAAAATTCCTATTATACAAACACTGACCTACGAGAATATACGTCATTATTTCCTACTTATACCACACTTTCAGACGTCATTTGGTAATGCAAACAAATCACATTAACAAGGCGTTAAATATTATTCCGAAAAACATTCTTTTCCGACACATTTGCTTGGCTAAAAATGAGATGTGACGTCATCGGCTGCCAGCAAGTATCTTGGCCTTGAGTCTAAATGTTAGATGCATAATGTGTGTGTGTAATATGCATCGAAAGCGTATTATATGTTCACTAATCGCCAGACCAGAGTTTTTGTCCGAATTTTCTGTCTGCGAACCTAAATTACTTTGCCTTTTAAAGTAGGTGGTTTTTGGCCTTATGCACCTAGGAGGCATTTAGTTTAACTCTTCAATATTAGTTTGGATACATCGAATTTATTCTGTAAACACTTGGAAGTTAATGAGAGACGACAATAAAAAATATTGCAGTAATAAGTAACATGCCACCCACGAAATTCAAATCCACAAGAAACCGCAAAATCTTTTACAATGCAATTAATGTTACCTAACAAAGGCGCGACATATAAAACAAACAAGTCTGTCTGATCATGCAGTGTGACTGTGCGCTAATGATTCAAAATCCAACTGTGCAAACAGCAATTCAGTGCCGAACGATTTTGTCATTTACGTACCTACTGCAAAGCCACTGGGTGTGCGACAACGTGCTATCGCTAAATAAGAATAAGATAACGCGTGGAAAAACACTCCACTCAAAAAAGATTTCAACGTTGAGGTAGGTCTAGGTACAATCTATCAAGCCGACTCTAGATATTTTTCACTTCACTGCCACGCAATATATTCCTAGCTGTATTTGAAATGCGCAGGATTCTATGAGCAGAGATTGAGCATGTTCATAACAAAACAGCTAACATTTTAGATTTATAATATTATACTCATTAGACATTCACTGCTTTACATTGCATCTGTAAATAAATTTCGCGCGAGTGTGTCCAATCACCCAAGGTCGCGAGTAAATTGAGTTTCAAGTTGATAAAATTGTGTATTTTAATGAAGCATTATCACCGTATACAGAGCCTTTTAACCTATATTGGAGTACAAAAAAGTTGCGACGCATAATTCTAGGCTTAAAACTTGAACACTTTTGGGAGGCACTCACCGCTGTGGTAATTACAAGCCTGATGGTTTCACGTTTGAATTACCTGAATTAGTAATGTCTAGAAATATGCGTCATACAAGTCTAGACTGCTAAGTAGTTGACCTATATTCGTTAGCTCTGATATTGACAGTTGCGTTGCGTTTATTAATGTAATAGAAGTTTCTAGAAGCCCCCGAAATTGATGAATTTGGGAAAATATTAATAACAGCAATTTCTGTCTGATGTCTAGAGCGCTTCTCTGAAGTAGAATATTAATTAATTCTCTGAGATTCAATTTCGTTGATCTGATTAGTATAGGTAGAGCTTGTTGATGTAGAAATTGGAAATTCTATTAATTTATTATCATCTTTAATATTCTGCTCTTTATTACTAGTATCTTCACTAATTAAACGTTCATTTTCATATGTTTCAAGGGATTCTAGTTCAAAACCTAAATATCTCACCTAATTTTGTTCTAAAACAACTCAGAAATGTATGCCAAATTTAAGATTGCCTTGGAATTGAACCCCGTTAGTGGAACTAGCCACGCTGTTGTCGCGCAAGTGCGTAACAGCACAACAAATTCTAGGATGGGCTAGCATCGTTCTAGAGCCTGCCCCAACTCCGGCGCGGTTACGTGCGTTGTTTGGCTCGGCAGTCGAATTGACGTTTATCTACGAAGGTGAGCTCGCGGGCGCGCGGTCGCCGACCCGCGACGTTTATTATTATGAATACCTATTTTTCATGCTAGCACACTGTTGAAACGCAGTAAGGAATCAGGCTCTAGTACACACTTTCTTCATGTTTGCTTGCTAACCGCGGTAATGGGAATTCTCTTGACGCCAGTGTTTATTTTTTACAACGTTTTAAGTTTTTGCGCACCTATTCCGGGAACGTTTATTTTTAATATGTTTTCGATAACCAGATCTTACCAAAATACATGTTGCCAGCTTTTACCATTGAGTGATGTACCAATTTGTATGTTATTATGCTAAAATAGTTGAGTATTAAATACGTTGTCAGTCACCGCTTACTGGCCTTGTGACTTGACCCATTTTCCACGCTTAACTCTACGTGGCCTGAATTTGGTATAAATTTTCCCATCAATATCGTGTATTGGAGATTGGCTTATTAATTTGTTGGGAAACTTTCGCGCAGGATTCATTTCAACTTAATCTGTAGAATTAGGTTTCAGATTTCTCATTTAAAGTTCTAGATTTGAAATCATCTTTTTTATTGAGTTATAATCTCTACTGCAAAGTTTTATATCGCAGAATACATAAAAAGAGCAGTTTGTCTTGCCAACTGCCTAATCATTTGATAGTCACGTTTTTAGATTCGTTCCCCCGTGTTTTTCTCCCAGTGCAGCGGATATGAAGTCATTGTCGTGTCCCTGAAAACCATAGACAACACTAAGACGGTGCGAAAGGTCATGGTTCTAACGAGTTCAGTAGTAATTCACGGATACCGTAGATTATGAAACAGAACGCAATTAGCGATGCACATTGTGTAGATATCACCACACTTAAAGACGCGCTTACGTCATCCTGTCTTTATCATACATAACACTGCAATGTCAAGGGGGCGTTGAACTCGCGCGCTGCATCCTTGAAACTTTTTTTACCTATATCGTAGATAGACACATTTTGTTTTTCCAACAAACGAATAATAAATAATCTAGATAGCGCTTGTTTTCGTTTCGACGCGATACAGAACTAGTCGTGGAGAATTTAATGACCAAGTGACCTTTATTTATTTTTGTGCCGGATTTCTATTTGATTTGGAATTAAAGCTTTTAAATAATGTTTGTTGAGACTATAGTGTGTATTTACTGTTTATGTAACTTAATCGTAGCAATTATTTTGCGTTCGGTTTTATGTAACTCTGCAATTAGCGAAATCTGTTGGAGGATTTGTTTTGATTCTTTTGTTATTCGAAGCTTGAGTGGAATTTCTTTATTGAAGATATTTTTTTCTCAGTCTCTCCTTTAATTTTTATGCAACACAATTTAGTAGTTACGATGATACAAAAAAACATTAATTTAATTAGGTCACAAAGTTTTAAATATCCATATTTTGGATATATGGATTGATGATTGATGGATTATGGATGGACTTTCACCTTTGATGTTGTGGATGGATTTTCCATGTTTACTTCTTCATCAATATACCTCACGCATTCTTTGCTTATAATAATATTACCTTGTTTCAGGTGCAGATGATGTCCGCTGTCAGCGGGGAGCCCATGCTGCGCCGAGTGAAGCAAGAAGCGGAGCCGCCACCACAGTACTCGTCGCCGGAGCCGCAGCCGCCGCAGCCGCTGCATCAGCGGCCGATACCGATGATGCAGCCGTCAGAGGTGAGTTGGAACATGTTGCTTCATGATCCCATGCTGCGCCGAGTGAAGCAAGAAGCGGAGCCGCCACCACAGTACTCGTCGCCGGAGCCGCAGCCGCCGCAGCCGCTGCATCAGCGACCGATTCCGATGATGCAGCCATCAGAGGTGAGTTGGAACATGTTGCTTCATGGTCCCATGCTGCGCCGAGTGAAGCAAGAAGCGGAGCCGTCACCACAGTACTCGTCGCCGGAGCCGCAGCCGCTGCATCAGCGGACTATCCCGATGATGCAGCCGTCAGAGGTAAGAAGTCAACACGTATTATAGATCGTTTCACCCACGAAAACACGACCCACCATTCTTCCGCTAATGTTTGAGTGTTATCGATACATTCTAAATTATCCATGACACTACAATAATGACGCTCGAATTGCTAGGATCGAAACTCCCCGCACCCCGCGCTTCACTCGACCAAAAATTGGTGGGGTGCGTCTTCGTGGATAAAACGGTCTATAATCAGAAACTACTTTAGCGAGAAGATAAACATGCAAGCAGAGATCTCGCTGTACAANGCAGCCGCTGCATCAGCGGCCGATTCTGATGATGCAACCCTCAGAAGTGAGTTAAAACATATTAAGCACAAACTACGTTTAAAGCAAGGAGGTTAATATGCATACAGGAGAAGTAAATACTACGTATAAAGCTAAATATGCAAGCAGAGAGTCGAGCCATTCCAACAGTCGCTTCAGTGGCGGCTGAATTAGATGATGCATCACGATTTTATTATATGAAGCACAAATTGCGTTTAAAGAATGGTCAGTTAATATGCAGATAGGATAGGAGGAACATGCAAGGAACAGATTTAGTCCTACAGCCGCGCAACAGCTGACTCAAGTAATGCAGTAGGTACTCAAAGATGAGATGAATCAACACAAGCACAAACTACGTTTAAAGCGAGGAGTTAATATGTTAGCAGAAAGTTAAGTCAGTCCAACAATCGTTTCAGTGGCCTATTCAGGTGATGCAGCCTTGAAGTTAAGAGGAAATTGCTGCGTGTGGTGCTGCTAGTAATATCAGCAGCAATTGGAGCAACAATATTTGCGTCGCTGTTGCTTGCCCCCACATAGCTCTGACATAGCCCTTTGTCTCTCCTCTTGGCAAGATGCGTAAATCATTCTCCCGCGAAAATGGAGCAAATGATACGTAGAAAGAACAATGGACATACATATTTGTCGGAAATATTGTCAATTTTTAGAAATGTAGCCGGAACTCCAGTCACACAGATTTTTATGAAGTCTTGATAATAATAGAGCAAGCTACCGGCTTGAGACAATAGATTGTCTCATTATTATTGTATTCATATTAACATACTTATTACAGTGTAAGCTATTTTAAATCTAATACAAATACACAATTTAATTAATCCATATCGAGACAGCTCAGTATTGTTTTGTAACAAAGTATAATGTTAATCTATGCTTGCTTTATCAAGTTTTCAGTTGATACGTGAGTCAGTGTGCGATTGCGATGCACTTGTATGCGTTATGTGCAACGAATAAGGCTCATAACGATTATCCGATAATATATCTTTGTCCTATATAAGTGACATATCTTTCTTTAGCGGTATCGAACAATTATATCGATTGATTGTATCGCATCGACTAAGTTAGTGAAATTTAACATTTAGGTATTGTATAGACACGTGAATCTCCGATTGGTTCCGCAAACTCGGTATCCCGTGCGTCAGTAACTCAGTATAAAGGTTCGGTCAAATTAACGCGTGCAGTCGGCGTGCACGATGGCGATGGCGATCAGACTTAAACGCATTGATCGCCATCGTCATCGCCATTGCGCTAGCTGGCTAATCGCGTTGATTTGGCAGAACATTAAGCGAAAAACACACTGAGGCGGTAAGCGGCCCGGTAGCGGACCTGCGGGAAGCGATAGTATAAGTCGCCACGCCTCCCGAGCCAGTTACATACCAGCTCGAAAATTACAAATGTCCCGCCCTCGAAACGCTCCTGATATTTTATTTTATTTAACGCTTTCCGCGCTTTGGGACTAATATCATCATCAATTTAAAAATGCCAATATGAGTTAGCAATATCATTGTCTAATTGTGTCACTCTCTAATAATACTTCTCGCTATAAGTTCATGACATTCTACAGTATGCAAATTACGCATTATTACTATACTATTTCGTAGTATTACAAGGCAAACAATACTATACATTACATTAGTATCGGTTTATACAAATAATATCTCTTTACACAAAGTTACAGCAGCGTTCATTGTGTCTAGTAAATTCTATTTATTTCATTACAGTTTCTCACTTCACAATTTTCTCGCTAAATATTTTTAACGGTTAAAACTACAATACCTATGTGCCTGTTATATTTTTTCTTACCTTAGCTAATTGAGTTCTTGAATTATGCTCTCTTAGAAATTTCGTGAACTCGTTATTGTTTTGTATTTTTCTTTCAAGTTAGTTTTTAATAGGTAAAGTGTTATACTCTTTAAAAGCACTTAACTACTACACTTTAAAGCACTCTATGCGGGTGAAGCAACATTTGTAAGACACCGCTCCCGTGCCCGAAATATGAGTCCCTTAACCCTTAAGTTGTGTCTAAGTTCTGTTATGTCCGTACAGACCTTTTTACTTAAAATCACGAAATCTCAGAAACTACAAGTGCTAGAAGTCTCAAATTTTGCATGGGGGTTTCTTTTCGAAAGAAGGTGCTTACTAAGACGGGATTTTGCAAAATTCAACCCCTAACGGCCGGTTCACACATGTCACCGTTTTACTGTTCCGTTTTATCGTGTACGCTTTTTTTCGTCGATGGCGTATGTAGTTGTATGAGCGACTTCACACATGACACAGTATTCTGTATACAGTAATACACATACAAAAAACGTACACGATAAAACGGAACAGTAAAACGGAGACATGTGTGAACCGGGGGTTAGGGTGTAAAACGGGATCCGTACGAAAGTCGCGGGCGGTCGCTAGTCTCGTATAAAATCATTATTTACCCTTATTAGTAACTATATTCAACAAAGTGTAATTTTGTTTTAAATAAGCAGTAAATAAACCATACCCTTTTCCAGCTGGAACTCGAACCCAAAGAAGAAGTGAAGTTCTGCGTGTCCCCCGGCGAGTCATCGGTCGTCGGTAACACAAGCCCAGAACAGCAGCACTGTTCGTCGACCACAGTGGCAGCGGCCAGCGGCGCGCGCGATGACGATGCGCCGAGACGGCTATGCCTTGTGTGCGGAGATGTGGCTTCGGGGTTCCACTATGGTGTGGCCAGCTGCGAGGCGTGTAAGGCGTTCTTCAAGAGAACTATTCAGGTTAGCAGAACTTTCTTTTGTGATCGTATTTTTGTATTGTTTCAATCAGACCTGTCTGACAAGAATCTCAGACTCACAAGTTTTCTGAATTACTTACCTAATAGCATTATACAACTTATTTAACAACAACTTAGGGAATTTAATAATGAAGAGAATATCCATTTTTTATTTACAACTTTGACCTAAATGAACACGATTCCAATTTCATTTTGAGTTTCAGTGCCGTATTAAAAAGAATCAGAAATCTGAACCAGAAAGGCATAAAAGGTCGGATCTAACCATCCGCCGAAAACCACTTTTTAGCATTACAATAATAAATAAGCATTGTTTTCTCTTTCTCTCAAACGAGCTCTTGTATTTCTATTTCTTTTCATTGTACAGATAATTTTGAGTGCTGTTTTAACCTCATGAAACTTCCACCCGTCTCATAATCGTGCTCGGGTGTCCCCGCTCTATCTCGCTGTCGACATCCAAACCGCACAATGCCTTTAATGATCGATGCCAATCCGCCAGCAGGGCAACATCGAATACACGTGCCCGGCGGCCAACGAGTGCGAGATCAACAAGCGGCGGCGGAAGGCCTGCCAGGCCTGCCGCTTCCGCAAGTGTCTGCGAACGGGCATGCTGCGTGAAGGAGTGCGTTTGGACCGCGTGCGCGGAGGACGACAGAAGTATAGGCGAGCGCCTGATGCGCCCGCGCCGCCGCGACCACACCTCGACGACATCAAGGTAAGCTGTCACTAGGTTCAGTGTGAGGTCAAAAAGCGCTGGCAGGTCTACCAGGCCTGCCGCTTCCGCAAGTGTCTGCGGACAGGCATGCTGCGTGAAGGCGTGCGCGGAGGCCGACAGAAGTATAGGCGAGCGCCCGATGCGCCCGCGCCGCCGCGACCACACCTCGACGACATCAAGGTAGGCTCTGTCACTAGGTTTGTTGTTTGGGATGCTAGTGCGAGGTCAAGAAGCGGCGATGGCAGGCCTGACAGGCCTGCCGCTTCCGCAAGTGAGAAGTACCGCCGCGCGCCCGATGCGCCCGCGCCGCTGCGACCACACCTCGACGACATCAAGGTAGAATCATTATCAACATCATTTCAGCCACAGGACGTCGACTGCTGTACATAGGCCTCGCCACGATAATTTCCGGATTGGGCATTTGGCAGTAGCCTGCATCCAGCGCCTTCTTGCAACCTTTTTGAGGTCTATTGTCCACCTTGTTGAACATTAATAAATCAGAATGTTCCTAAAATCGCTAAAAAGAAAAACACAATGAAGCCTATTACTACTGAAGAAGCTACTTACGCATTTTAATGAAAGCACAGATTTTTATAACTAGGCAACCCACAGCCATGCGCTTCCCGAAAGCCTTTCCTCTGTTAACACTCAAGAAAAGATATTCAAGCAATGATGTATGATGACATTCAGCGTAAAATACTTAGTAATTTTAATATACCTCTAATATGTTTTTACGTCCACTCCAGGTGCTTTGGGAACACTTCTAATATGTTTGTACTTCCATTCCAGGTGCTAGAAGCCCTCACATCATACGAGCCGGAGTTATTAACCTGCGCGGCGCCGCCGGCCGGCGTCAGCGACCCTACGGCGCGTACTCTGGCTTTATTGGCTGACTTATACGACCGCGAGCTGGTCGGCGTCATCGGCTGGGCCAAGCAGATACCAGGGTTCACTGACCTGCAGTTAAACGATCAGGTAAGCTTACTTCAACCATCAGGTGACGGGACTATTTCCAACTCTCGTTCCCACCGCTGCAACTACTGTGTAGCCAGGATCTACAGCTTAATCGCCAGTAAAAACCCAACCAGTGAAGGTCAACTTTGTCCCGGGGGAAAGTTAAACTGTCATTGGACCCGCAACGACATTAATCAGAAGAACATAGGATGAGTTCGATAACAGTGTGGTTAGCAAAATAAAATAGGACCACCTCCACTCGTCCCATGGATGTTGTATGAGGAGACTATGGGAGAAATATGCCCACATCAGGCCTCCCCAAACCTCCTGGGAAGTCTAGACCAAATCTTCCATTTACCAGATTGGGGCCGTTCTCCTACAGTGGAGACTAAAGATTCAGCCAAAACAACGCGATCAGCCGGCGTGTTGCGATGCGATCAATGTTTTTTAAGTCTGGTCGCCATCGCTGCACGCCCGGCTGATCGCGTTGGTTTGGCTGAACCTTTAAGGTGCAAGTTTGTAGCCGACTCCACACGGCAGCAGCAGACGTGTCGTCGTCGTGCAGAGAAAGTTGTTAGTCGCTGACACGCGTCACCTGCTGCTGCTGTATGCAGTCGTCTTTAATCTCGTGCCTAATGACCTGATAATAATGATAAACCAAAACCTTCCAGATGCGGCTACTTCAAAGCACGTGGGCAGAGATGTTAAGCCTGATGCTAGCTTACCGCTCCATGGCGGGCTCGGGCGCGCTGCGCCTGCGCTACGCCACCGACCTGGCTCTCGACGAGAAGCGCGCCACAGAACTCGGCGCGCACGACATTTACACACAGGTATTTATTTATTTATTTATAATAAATATCCTTGGACATTTTACACTGCGCTTCTAGTCCCAAACTAAGCAAAGCTTGTACTATGGGTACTAGACAACGGATATAAACATACTTATATACTTTTTTTTTTGTAAATACATACTTATTATACATAGAAAACACCCAGTCCAATACAAACAAATATGTTCATGCACACAAATGTTTGTACTGTGCGGGAATCGAACCCGCTACCTCCGGAATAGTTGTCCGTTTCGAACCACTACACCAAACGGCCGACTAAGTAACAAATGCACTTAATGCCGGATGGCATTCTCTGCCAGTCAACCACGGGTCATGCAGAAAGAGTAAGGCGGTGCAAAAAATTTACATTTTTGATAATAAACCTACTTACATAAGATTACATAAAATAAATAACATAATACAAATAAATATAATAGACATACACATAAATACATAAACATAATAATATTATAGATGTACACATCACTCATGTCTGAGATAGCGAGAAAATGGAGAAAAAAAGGTCATTCCTTGAAATGTTTGCGCAGAGCCTTTTTGAAAGTAAATTTGGAAGAAGGTTTGCGTAAGGTATGTAAAAAATGTGCCCTGCCCACTGTCACTTCAGCTTGCTGATCCGTCGGGCTATGTCAGCGACTTTAGTTCGTTTACGGATCTCCTCATTTCTGATTCGAATTCGATCTCGCAAAGACACCAAGCATAGCCCTCTCCATAGCACGCTGTGCAACTTTGAGCTTCTGTATAAGACCTATAGTGAGGGGCCACGTTTCCGAGCCATAAGTCATCACAGGTAACACACATTGGTTGTAGACTTTCGTCTTCAGGCACTGGGGTATTTCGGACGAAAAGATGTTGCGTAGTTTCCCGAACGCTGCCCAGCCGAGTTGGATTCGACGATTGACCTCCTTCTCGAAATTGGACCTACCTAGCTGGATCGTTTGTCCGAGGCTGCAGAACTGACGGCCGATGGGGCAGCAAGGTTCTGGAATGGAGGCCACGTACCGGAAAACGCAGCGTGGGACGTCCACCCACAAGGTGGACCGACGACCTGATAAAGGTAGCGGGAAGGCGCTGGATGCAGGCCGCTACCAACCGTGCGATGTGGAAGTCATTGAGGGAGGCCTATGTTCAGCAGTGGACGTCCTGTGGCTGAAATGATGATGATGATGATGATGTAAAAAATGCCAGTTTGGCGACTCATAAAACTCATTGTATTTTTGCAAGTAGGCTTTAAAATGCACTTACACGTCCCAATACTGACTCGAATGGCTGTGGGCGGGGCATGTAGCTCAGAGCTAATGGCACTTGGGGTAGAAAAGTTCTAGATTGGCAACCACGACGGTAGTGTGGCAGGGGAACTAGGTCGACCGAAAATCTGGTGAAGATCGCGGAAAGTACCTGGATGCGGGCAGCGCAGGATCTCTCGTGGAAATCCTTGGGGGAGGTCTTTATCTAGCACTGTACGTCATTTGGCTGAAACGAACAAACGATGTCCTAGCAGTGGACGTCCTTCGGTTGAAACGAACGAGGTCTTTTCTTGAACATTGCACACCTTTGTGAAACTAGTTTTAGGGCGCCTTAAAGCGCTGCAGTGGCGCCACTGAGGCTATGGCAACAGCCGCACGTCTTTGTGACCGTGTCACTTTAGTACAGGCGCTACAACTGCTCTTATTAAAGTGCTATGGAAACTACTAGTGACGCTAGTGCAACGCTACCTCACGCGTCTAATTTGAAGGCGCCTTTCCTCTCGGGAGTTGCTTCGTGATGACTAGCGCGCCACAAAACGTTTTGTGGCCGCGTCGGTCGCGGGATTTGACGCTGTTGCCACAGAATAACAATAAGTACTACGTACAGAAGTTTTACTTCGCGAAGGTATTTAAAAAAATGTATGCTCAATGTCGGTNTTTACGTGCAATATGTGGGCATATTGTAAAAGTGGAATGCCGAGTTGTATTTCTAAAACTTGTTCTATTATTTTATACTATTTGGCTGCGACTCGGCGTGACGACAATACAAAACATTTTTCGCGAATCGGTGTTCATACATTCACACAATACATTAGACGCCATGTTGTCATAAACGACATATTATAAAATCGCTGTGATTTAATATTCTTAATCATTAATTTTATGGCAAGTGTCCATCAGGAATCATTGTTCTTACACACAGAATCGTATTATTTCGCTTTCGGGTAGTAATATGTCAAAATTGTTGGTTCTTTAGGCGAACAATGTATGGAGAACGAACATTGTCCTTTCCCATCGATATTGTGTATTGGAGATTGGCTTATTAATTTGTTGGGAAACTTTCTCGCAGGATTCATTTCAACTTAATCTGTAGAATTAGGTTTCAGATTTCTCATTTAAAGTTCTAGATCTGAAATCATCCTTTTTATTGAGTTCTAATCTCTACTGCAAAGTTTTATATTGCAGAATACATAAAAAGAGCAGTTTGTCTTGCCAACTGCCTAATCATTTGATAGTCACGTTTTTAGATTCGTTCCCCCGTGTTTTTCTCCCAGTGCAGCGGATATGAAGTCATTGTCGTGTCCCTGAAAACCATAGACAACACTAAGACGGTGCGAAAGGTCATGGTTCTAACGAGTTCAGTAGTAATTCACGGATACCGTAGATTATGAAACAGAACGCAATTAGCGATGCACATTGTGTAGATATCACCACACTTAAAGACGCGCTTACGTCATCCTGTCTTTATCATACATAACACTGCAATGTCAAGGGGGCGTTGAACTCGCGCGCTGCATCCTTGAAACTTTTTTTACCTATATCGTAGATAGACACATTTTGTTTTTCCAACAAACGAATAATAAATAATCTAGATAGCGCTTGTTTTCGTTTCGACGCGATACAGAACTAGTCGTGGAGAATTTAATGACCAAGTGACCTTTATTTATTTTTGTGCCGGATTTCTATTTGATTTGGAATTAAAGCTTTTAAATAATGTTTGTTGAGACTATAGTGTGTATTTACTGTTTATGTAACTTAATCGTAGCAATTATTTTGCGTTCGGTTTTATGTAACTCTGCAATTAGCGAAATCTGTTGGAGGATTTGTTTTGATTCTTTTGTTATTCGGAGCTTGAGTGGAATTTCTTTATTGAAGATACTTTTTTCTCAGTCTCTCCTTTAATTTTTATGCAACACGTTACAGTTACGATGATACAAAAAAACATTAATTTAATTAGGTCACAAAGTTTTAAATATGGATGGATTGATGATTGATGGATTATGGATGGACTTTCACCTTTGATGTTGTGGACGGATTTTCCATGTTTACTTCTTCATCAATATACCTCACGCATTCTTTGCTTATAATAATATTACCTTGTTTCAGGTGCAGATGATGTCCGCTGTCAGCGGGGAGCCCATGCTGCGCCGAGTGAAGCAAGAAGCGGAGCCGCCACCACAGTACTCGTCGCCGGAGCCGCAGCCGCCGCAGCCGCTGCACCAGCGGCCGATACCGATGATGCAGCCGTCAGAGGTGAGTTGGAACATGTTGCTTCATGATCCCATGCTGCGCCGAGTGAAGCAAGAAGCGGAGCCGCCACCACAGTACTCGTCGCCGGAGCCGCAGCCGCCGCAGCCGCTGCACTACATCTTATGACGCAACTTTTGAGGGGTCTTGTGTAGCGAAAATATAAAAAAAGATATTTCGGGACACCCTACTGTACAAGCGTCAGATTCTGATGATGCAGTCCTCAGAGGCAGGTCAAAACAGGCAAAAACTACATTAAAGCAAAAAGGTTAATATAGAAACAGGAGGAGTAGCTAGGGAATCGAGTCCAACAATGATGAATCCCCCAGTGGTAACATCAAACATGTATAGCACAAATTAAGTTTAAAGAAAGAACGGTTAATGTGCACATAGGAGGAACAGGCAAGGAACTGAGTTAGTCCAACAGCCGCGCAGCAGCTGACTCAAGTAATGCAGTACTCAAAGATGAATCAACACAAGCACTACATTTAAAGCGAGGAGTTAGCAGAGAATATGTTAGCAGGAAGCTAAGGCAGTCCAACAGCCGCTTCAATGGCGGCTGATTCAGGTGATGCAGCCTTGAAGTTAAGAGGAAATTGCTGCGTGTGGTGCTGCTAGTAATATCAGCAGCAATTGGAGCAACAATATTTGCGTCGCTGTTACTTGCCCCCACATAGCTCTGACATAGCCCATTGTCTCTCCTCTTGGCAAGATGCGTAAATCATTCTCCGTAGAATGAATAATGAACATAGGTACATATTTGTCGGAAATATTGTCAATTTTTAGAAATCTAGTCGGAACTCCAGTCACTCAGATTTTTATGAAGTCTTGATAATAATAGAGCAAGCCGGCTCGAGACAATAGATTTTCTCATTATTATTGTATTCATATTGACATACTTATTATAGTGTAATCTATTTTAAATCTAATACAAATACACAATTTAATTAATCCATATCCGAGACAGCTCAGTATTGTTTTGTAACAAAGTATAATGTTAATCTATGCTTGTTTTATCAAGTTTTCAGTTGATACGTGAGTCAGTGTGCGATTGCGATGCACTTGTATGCGTTATGTGCAACAAATAAGGCTCATAACGATTATCCGATAATATATCTTTGTCCTATATAAGTGACATATCTTTCTTTAGCGGTATCGAACAATTATATCGATTGATTGTATCGCATCGACTAAGTTAGTGAAATTGAACATTTAGGTATTTAGACACGTGAATCCCGCAAATTCGGTATCCCGTGCGTCACTTTAAACGCAAAATACACTTGAGGCGCTAAGGCCCAGTTTCCACCAAGGCGGAGCAAGAGAAGAAGAGAGAGAGAGAAGTTTTTTGAATAACTGATTGGATTCCATTATTTGCACATCTCCACTCCATCATCATCATCATCATTTCAGCCATAGGACGTCCACTGCTGAACATAGGCCTCCCCCAATGCTTTCCATGTTGATCGATTGGTAGCGGCCTGCGTCCAGCGCTTCCCTGCCACCTTTACTTTACTTTCATCTCCACTCCGCTTCCGTGGAAATAGATCGTGCTAAGAATTGTCGGGTGCATTTGTTTTTCTATAGAATTTGTCAACAGCAGATGTACGGAGCGGTGCGGTGTTTCATAGATAGTAATAGACTGACAGCTCACACATTTCCTCTCGTTCTTGTACTCCGCTCCGCCTTAGTGGAAACCGGGGTAGACGGCCCGACGGAAGCGATAGTATAAGTCATCACGCCTCCACGGCCGGTTTGTGTGGCATGGCATATAGAGCAGCTCGAAAATTGCAAAAGTCCCGCCTCTGAATCGCTCCTAATACCGCCCTAGTAGTTTCGCTTTATGGTCCGCTCGCGAATCACTAGCGCTCCGCGTTTCTGTAATTTGCTACAATACCGAGTCTATCTACTAAAATCCTTTCTTATGCGACGCTCACGACGAAGGAGCCTCTAGTTGCGTTCGTTTGTCTAAGGCCCAAATTGCTCACCAATACAGGGAATTATTAAATGAGTCCGGGGCTTCATTCATTTCACGAACGCCAGCAGATGTCTTACGATGTACTCTCTCCTTACTATCAAGTCATTTGGGACTAATCATCATCATCAGCATCATCATTTCAGCCATATGACGTCCACTGCCGAACATAGGTCTCCCCCAATTATTTCCACAATGGCCGGTTGGTGGCGGCCTGCACCCAGCGCCTTCCTGCTACCTTTATGAGGTCCTCGGTCCACCTTGTGGGTGGTCGTGCTACGCTACGCTTTCCACGCTTTGGGACTAATATCATCATAGGTCAATTTAAAAATGCCAATATGAGTTAGCAATATAATTGTCTAATTGTGTCACTCTCTAATAATACTTCTCGCTATAAGTTCATGACATTCTACAGTATGCAAATTACGCATTATTACTATACTATTTCGTAGTATTACAAGGCAAACAATACTATACATTACATTAGTATCGGTTTATACAAATAATACCTATTTACACAAAGTTACAGCAGCGTTCATTGTGTCTAGTAAATTCTATTTATTTCATTACAGTTTCTTGCTATTCACAATTTTCTCGCTAAATATTTTTAACGGTTAAAACCACAATACCTGCCTGCTTTATTCTTGAATTATGCGCTCTTAGAAATTTCGTGAACTCGTTATTGTTTTGTATTTTTCTTTCAAGTTAGGTTTTAATAGGTAAAGTGTTATGCATTAATTACCCTGAACTCTTTAATAGCACTCTTAACTATACACTTTAAAGCACTCTATGCGGGTGAAGCAACATTTGTAATACACCGCTCCCGTGCCCGAAATATGAGTCCATTATCCCTTAAGTTGTGTCTAAGTTCTATTATGTCCGTACAGACCTTTTTACTTAAAATCACGAAATCTCAGAAACTACAAGTGCTAGAAGTCTCAAATTTTGCATGGGGTTTCTTTTCGAAAGAAGGTGCTTACTAAGACGGGATTTTGCAAAATTCAACCCCTAACGGCCGGTTCACACATGTCTCCGTTTTACTGTTCCGTTTTATCGTGTACGCTTTTTTTAGTCGATGGCGTATGTAGTTGTATGAGCGACTTCACACATGACACAGTATTCTGTATACAGTAATAAACATACAAAAAACGTACACGATGAAACGGAACAGTAAAACGAAGACATGTGTGAACCGGGGGTTAGGGTGTAAAACGGGATCCGTACGAAAGTCGCGGGCGGTCGCTAGTCTCGTATAAAATCATTATTTGCCCTTATTAGCAACTATATTCAACAAAGTGCAATTTTGTTTTAAATAAGTAATAAACAAACCGTACCTTTTTCCAGCTGGAACTCGAACCCAAAGAAGAAGTGAAGTTCTGCGTGTCCCCCGGCGAGCCGACGGTCGTCGGTAACACAAGCCCAGAACAGCAGCACTGTTCGTCGACCACAGTGGCAGCGGCCAGCGGCGCGCGCGATGACGATGCGCCAAGACGGCTGTGCCTTGTGTGCGGAGATGTGGCTTCGGGGTTCCACTATGGTGTGGCCAGCTGCGAGGCGTGTAAGGCGTTCTTCAAGAGAACTATTCAGGTTAGCAGAACTTTCTTTTGTGAGCGTATTTTTGTATTGTGTCAATCAGACCTGTCTGAGAAGAATCTCAGACTCACAAGTTTTCTGAATTACTTACCTAATAGCATTATACAACTTCTTTAACAACAACTTAGGGAATTTAATAATGAAGATATCCATTTTTTTTATTTACAACTTTGACCTAAATGCACACGATTCCAATTTCATTTTGAGTTTCAGTGCCGTATTAAAAAGAATCAGAAATCTGAACTAGAAAGGCATAAAAGGTCGGATCTAACCATCCGCCGAAAACCACTTTTTAACATCACAATAATAAGCATTGTTTTCTCTTTCTGTCAAACGACCTCTTGTATTTCTATTCCTTTTCATTGTGGGGATAATTTTGAGTGCTGTTTTAATACCTCATGAAACTTCCACCCGTCTCACAATCGTGCTCGGGTGTCCATGCTATCACTGTCGACACCCAAACCGCACAACACAGGCTTTAATGATCGATGCCAATCCGCCAGCAGGGCAACATCGAGTACACGTGCCCGGCGGCCAACGAGTGCGAGATAAACAAGCGGCGGCGGAAGGCCTGCCAGGCCTGCCGCTTCCGCAAGTGTCTGCGAACGGGCATGCTGCGTGAAGGAGTGCGTTTGGACCGCGTGCGAGGAGGCCGACAGAAGTATAGGCGAGCGCCCGATGCGCCCGCGCCGCCGCGACCACACCTCGACGACATCAAGGTAGGCTCTGTCACTAAAGCCTGGACCGTAAGCACGTAGAATCCCGTCCAATGACCCCAAGCTACCCATCCTTATCGCTCGCGCGTAATTATATTGCTGTCGCGACTGTGCGACGCGCGCCCGTAGTGAGTGTGCGAGCGCGAAAGCAAGATAATTACGTGCGAGCGACAAAGATGGGCAGCTTGGGGTCATTGGACGGGATTCTACGTGCTCACGGACCAGGCTTTAGCTAGTGTTTAGTGTGAGGTCAAGAAGCGGTGGCAGGTCTGCCAGGCCTGCCGCTTCCGCAAGTGCCTGCGAACAGGCATGCTGCGTGAGGAAGTGCGCTTGGACCGCGTGCGCGGAGGCCGACAGAAGTATAGGCGAGCGCCCGACGCGCCCGCGCCGCTGCGACCACACCTCGACGACATCAAGGTAGGCTCTGTCACTAGGTTCAGTGTTTAGTGTGAGATCAACAAGCGGCGGCGGAAGGCCTGCCAGGCCTGCCGCTTCCGCAAGTGTCTGCGAACGGGCATGCTGCGCGAAGGCGTGCGTTTGGACCGCGTGCGCGGAGGTCGACAGAAGTATAGGCGAGCGCCCGATGCGCCCGCGCCGCCGCGACCACACCTCGACGACATCAAGGTAGGCTCTGTCACTAAAGCCTGGTCCGTAAGCACGTAGAATCCCGTACAATGACCCCAAGCTACCCATCCTTATCGCTCGCGCGTAATTATATTGCTGTCGCGACTGTGCGACGCGCGCCCGTAGTGAGTGTGCGAGCGCGAAAGCAACATAATTACGTGCGAGCGACAAGGATGGGCAGCTTGGGGTCATTGGACGGGATTCTACGTACTCACGGACCAGGCTTTAGCTAGTGTTTAGTGTGAGGTCAAGAAGCGGTGGCAGGTCTGCCAGGCCTGCCGCTTCCGCAAGTGTCTGCGAACAGGCATGCTGCGTGGAGGCGTGGGCGGTGGCAGGCCTGTAAGACCTGTCGCTTCCGCAAGTGTCTGCGGACAGGCATGCTGCGTGAAGGAGTGCGCTTGGACCGCGTGCGCGGAGGCAGACAGAAGTATAGGCGAGCGCCCGATGCGCCCGCGCCGCCGCGACCACACCTCGACGACATCAAGGTAGGCTCTGTCACTAAAGCCTGGACCGTAAGCACGTAGAATCCCGTCCAATGACCCCAAGCTACCCATCCTTATCGCTCGCGTGTAATTATATTGCTGTCGCGACTGTGCGACGCGCGCCCGTAGTGAGTGTGCGAGCGCGAAAGCAACATAATTACGTGCGAGCGACAAGGATGGGCAGCTTGGGGTCATTGGACGGGATTCTACGTGCTCACGGACCAGGCTTTAGCTAGTGTTTAGTGTGAGGTCAAGAAGCGGTGGCAGGTCTGCCAGGCCTGCCGCTTCCGCAAGTGCCTGCGAACAGGCATGCTGCGTGAAGGAGTGCGCTTGGTCCGCGTGCGAGGAGGACAACAGAAGTATAGGCGAGCGCTCGATGCGCCCGCGCCGCCGCGACCACACCTCGACGACATTAAGGTAGGCTCTATCATTAGCTAGTGTTTAGTGTGAGGTTAAGAAGCGGTGGCAGGTCTGCCAGGCCTGCCGCTTCCGCAAGTGTCTGCGAACGGGCATGCTGCGTGAAGGAGTGCGCTTGGACCGCGTGCGCGGAGGACGACAGAAGTATAGGTGAGCGTCCGATGCGCCCGCGCCGCCGCGACCACACCTCGATGACATCAAGGTAGGCTCTGTCAATAAGTTCGGTGTTTAGTGTGAGGTCATGAAGCGGTGGCAGGTCTGCCAGGCCTGCCGCTTCCGCAAGTGTCTGCGGACAGGCATGCTGCGTGAAGGAGTGCGTTTGGACCGCGTGCGCGGAGGCCGCCAAAAGTATAGGCGAGCGCCCGATGCGCCCGCGCCGCCGCGACCACACCTCGACGACATCAAGGTAGGATCATTATCAACATTATTTCAGTCACAGAACGTACAATAGGCCTCACCACGATAATTTCCAGATTGGGCATTTGGCAGTAGCCTTCTTGCAACCTTTTGAAGTCTATTGTCCACCTTGTTGAACATTAATAAATCAGAAATTCTGATTCAGAATGTTCCTAAAATCGCTAAAAAGAAAAACATAATGAAGATTTTAGCTACTTTCATATTTTAAACCACTGATTTTCATAATCAGAGCAACCCACAGCCATGCGCTTCCCTGTTAACACTCAAGAATAGATACAAGCCTGAGATTTATCCAAAGATATTCAAGCATTGATGCATGATGTAGGACATGTAGCGTAGATTTTAATAATTTGGGAACACTTCTAATATGTTTGTACTTCCACTCCAGGTGCTAGAAGCCCTCACATCATACGAGCCGGAGTTATTAACCTGCGCGGCGCCGCCGGCCGGCGTCAGCGACCCTACGGCGCGCACCCTGGCTTTATTGGCCGACTTGTACGATCGGGAGCTGGTCGGCGTCATCGGATGGGCCAAGCAGATACCCGGGTTCACTGACCTACAGCTCAACGATCAGGTGAGAGCTGTAACTGTGCTACAAGCGCTGACGTCACACGAGCGAGCTGTCAAAATGCGCGGCGCCGCCGGCCGGCGTTAGTGACCCTACGGCGCGCACCCTGGCTTTATTGGCCGACCTGTGTAACATCGAGCTGGTCGGCGTCATTGGCTGGGCCAAGCAGATACCCGGGTTCACTGACCTGCAGCTTAATGATCAGGTGAGAGCTCCTGGGACTATGACGTCATCAGGTCGCGAAATCAATGCGAAAATAAAATAGGACCACTCGTTCCATGGATGTTGTATGAGGAGACCATGGGAGAAATATGCCCACATCAGGCCTCCCCAAACCTTCCATTTGCCAAATTGGTGTCGTCCTCCTATAGTGGAGACTTAAGGTGCAAGTTCGTAGCCGACTCCACACGGCAGCAGCAGTGTCGTCGTCGTACATCTTGCTGTAACTTAAAAAAATCTGTCAAACAATACAAAAAACACCAGTTACTGCTATGGTGATGGTTGAAGTTCGTTCGTTCGTTCGTTTCAGCCGAAAGACGTCCACTGCTGGACAAATGCCTCCCCCAAGGATTTCCACAAAGACCGGTCCTGCGCCGCTTGCATCCAGGTACCTCCCGCGACCTTCACCAGATCGTCGGTCCACCTAGTGGGAGGCCTGCCCACGCTACGTCTTCCAGCTCGTGGTTGCCACTCAAGAACTTTCCTGGTTGAAGTAAGCTGGTACAACTAGGCCCCAGAAATAGGACGAGAACTATTGCCGACAAACTGTAATGCATTTTGCCAAGTGTATTTTCAACCGACTTCAAAAAAGGAGGAGGTTCTCAATTCGACCCGTATGTTTTTTTTCTATGTTTGTTACGCGATAACTCCGCCAATTATGAACCGATTTGAACAAATCTTTTTTCGGCGTATAGGTAATACCTCAAGGGTGGTCCCATTTAAATTTAATAATAGAAAAAACAACCCCCAAGGGTGGAAAATTTGGGATGAACTTTTTTATACGCAATATCTCCGCCGATTATAAATCAATTTGAACGATTATTTTTTTGTTGAATAGGTATTATTAAAAGGGTGGCTGCTGCATGCAGTCGTCTTTAATCTCGTGCTTAATGACTTGATAATAATCTATACTTATNAGCTGTTTGAATGACTAAGTTGTTAGTGGTGTGTATGAAAGTTTTTCAAGGGTTTTGAAGAGAACAAACTATCATACACTAAACTCGAAAAGAAAAAGGGTTTTATGTTCAAATAGGTACAGTAGACCAATATTTGTTAGAAAGCAGTTCTTCACTCTCTAGTTCAGTTCGTGATTTTTAGGTAGGTAATAAGTTCAATTGATATTTTATAGACATTTTACAATTTTCATACAAGGTTTATTAACAGGTTCATAAAAGTTCTGAGCCAGCAGTCGGGGATACAATTTTGGTGTAGGATGATAACTTCTCTCAAAGAACGTGGTTGTTTGGCAAGATTTTCTAGGACAATCCCTGAACTGATGGATAACTTGTATTTTGTAAATGTAAAATGTGTAGTTTTAAAACTGGTTTTCACTGGTTAATAAGTAATTAACTGTTAAGGAATGTTATATTATTTGATTTATTAGTTTTAAGGTTTAGTTAAACGACTGGTTTTAATATGTAAAGGGTTTATTATACGAGGGGTTCTTAAACATGGGTTTTTATACGCGAGGTGAGGGTTTTTATACGAGAGGTTTTATACTAGACATGTATGGGTCATAGTTAAGGACATTCTGTCCTTGGTGGGCGGCATGTTGAAGTCACATATGTGTATAAAGTGACATCTAGTATCAAAAGATAGTACTGTTGTTTATGTTGGGTTTTAGTTGTTACAAAGTGATACTAGATGGCACTGAGGGTAGATTAACACGCGGTTCAATTTGATTTTTTCCATTTCCTTGGGTCAAGAGAAGCCCAACATTATGTGTCTGTCATAGTCTGTCTAGGTCTGTCAAACGGTAGGACAATGTAGTAGAACAGAGATAGAACTAGTTTGAAAGCGAAATAGAATGATATAGTACATACAGTCCACGGTTTTATTGTAGCTACCTAGTACAGACCTGTTCAATGTCAGTCAGTCAATCACCTTTAAGTTATATCATATATTTAGATATCCTGATGAAAATCTAGAATAACATAAACTTAAATTGTTTTGATTTCAGGCAATAGAGATGCAACAGTTTAGTGAGGGTAGAGAATCCATGACGATGCATGATCGCCTGGTAGCCTATGTACATGCAATCGACAACCCACATGTAAGTAATGATAATGTTGCAATTTTTCATATTTTTAATTTTATTTATTCATGTACAACAAAGTCACATACAATACATACAGTTCTAACATGATTTACACATGGTGTGTGTATGGCATCAACTACAGGTACACAGCATTTCATTTTGGAAGGTTAAGATTATTATTTATGTATCTTACATAAATAATAATAATTTATTTATTTATTTCTCTCACAATATATTAGGAAAAACATTTAATATAATAATTATATCTGTTAAACTATAGATCAGCATTGTGAGAGCTGGTGCCTATTGTAGATTTTAAGAAAATCTGTATTACAGGGCACCAGGACCACTCCGCGGAATCTATTTTATTAAATAATTATACATATCAATAATTGGTAGATTCCTAGAAGTACAGAGTGTTGGGTTTTAATTAAATAGACAGGCTAAACAAAAAATAAAAAATACCATACAAAATACAATGATATGAGAGTGTGTGTGGGTGTGTATGTGAATGAGTAATTGGCGTAAGGGCGTACTATTCCACGAAATTGTCATAATGTAAAAACGAAAGAATGGGGCTTTTCAAATAATAGGCAAGATGGGTCTATTTTGGGGAGCTTAGTAATCTCTCAGTGTCTTCATAGTTGAGTGTGTTGAGATACTTAAGTAAGGCTTTTTTAGCACTGGATTTGTGAAATAACAGAATAAACAAAAATCACTGGAACATTATGAGGAATTTGTTCATTTTGTTCAGTCTATCTTATAGTATAACTGCAAAATATTGCTTGTTCTCATCAAGTCACACCCAATTTTTTTTTATACACAATGAGAAAGCTCTTGGTATCTGTCTGTATCTCACCTTACTTACTATGAAATCAATTCCCATTAAGTCACACTGTTACTCATTATGTCATTTTTTTATCTATCTTCCCAACTGGTCACACTGTTACCTTATTTCCTGACTGTATCATGATTTGAATGTGTTATAGCCATATTAAAAAGTATCTGACTTTATTGGTGTAACTAACTAATAAATAAAATAAGTAAACCAATTAGATTAATTATTTTGATTTTTAATGTTTCTTTTTAACAAAATCTTTTTATTCTGACATTAACTAAATAAATAAATAAATCTTTGGACAATTTCACACAGCGCCAGCCAGCCCCGAAGTAAGCAACTTTATGCTTGTGTTATGGGTTCTACCTTAGTGGATGTACTAAAGCCTGGTCCGTGAGCACGTAGAATTTTGTCCAATGACCCCAAGCTACCCATCCTTATCGCTCGCGCGTAATTATATTGGAACGGGAGTTAGCGGGAAAAAACATTTGTATGAAAAAATCTAAACCGCGTAAGTTAGACGCTTAAAATTTGGCATGCAGGTACCTTGGTAAACTTAAAGCTTAGTTACAACAGGATATTGCAAAATTCCCACGGGAACTGGAATTAGCGGGAAATTCCTTTTGTATGACTGACTCACTGACATACCCACGCACAGCCTAAACGGCTAAACGCAGGCACTTGAAATTTATAAGGGACGTAGCTTAGGTACCGTAGAGGTGCACTAAAAAAAGGAATTCCCGAAATTCCCACAGGTACAGGAATTACCGGGAAAATCCTTTTGTATGAAATATCTAAACCGTGTAAGTTAGACGCTTGAAATTTGGCATGCAGGTCCCTTAGTAAACTTAAAGCTTAGTTACAACAGGATATTGCGAAATTCCAACGGGAACGGGAGTTAACGGGAACGGGAGTTAGCGGGAAAAAACATTTGTATGAAAAAATCTAAACCGCGTAAGATATGCATGCCAAATTTCACGCGTACGAAGTCGCGGGCGGCGGCTAGTATTACATAAAATTACAAAAATATGACGACGTAAAAGGGCAATGCATAAAATCTCAAAATATATAAGAAAAATATAAAAATTGATAACAGCAGTAGCAAAAGCATTAAATGTTAAGGCTATATGTGAAATTTCATTAAATTCGTTTTAGTAGGTCAGAAGATATGACCCAAAAATATGGTTCTGGCCACTTAAATGGCTCTCCTGTATAATCTATTTTTTTCACTTAGGTACACCAGTGTAGGAGACATCGAATTCAGTGCAATGTTATAGCCTGACCAGGAACATAAAAACCCTGGCATAGAGGCGCGTCAATTGCATTTGATAGTGCAACACTGAGTACAGTCGTACCTGTGTTAAATTAGTAGGCTAACTTTATGTATCAGGATTCAGAATTACGGGCTAATTTGATATTTTCATAAATTAACGAAAATATATTATTATAGGTAACCTGATTTAAATAAATTAAATGAAACCATCAATCGTGCTAGTAGAATTTATTTTATTATTCATCAATAATCAAATTCAGAACTTGAATATTCAACTATGCAATGTCTGCTCATGAACGCTTCAAACTCGGTACTTCTTTTCCAATCCCATAAAATTCAACACATAGAAAGGGACAAAAAATTTAAAAATAGGTAGTTGAAACAAACCACAGCTAATTTTCATAGTGGACTGTACTATACGATAAACATGTCAGTCAATTTGACAACCTTTGTTGGAAACATTATTCAATGAAAATATTGTCCAAACCCTTAGTATTTATCTTCGACAAATACTTTAACACATTGTGATCCACTTTTCTTTCACGACTATAAAAATATTTTAGCAATTTAATTCATAAAACCAATTGCGCACATTTAAAATAAACTTTGTACACTTTGACAGCAATAGACTGACATGCAAGATGTCAATGAAGTTTTCAGTTACTGTTGCCATTAAAAGAAATTAGTACCATTAGTTTTCCGCAACATGGCGAGGGTTTTTATGTTCCTGGTCAGGCTATACAAAATGTAGTTTTTTTTTATTTATTAGATAATGGCAGGTTGAACCAACAAGAAGGTTTTAGTTTATCAAACTTAATAATCTTCTTGACAAGTTAAATCGTCAAACAACTTTGATCTGAATAATTTTGAACTTTACCGACGAACGGTTAAAGATTATTTTCTCTAACTCGAGATTATTCTGTAACATAGTTTCAAAAGGTAATATGTGCTCGCGATTCGTTGAAGAAATCAAATTGAAAACTGAGGAACCTTTTCATACCGTGACTGTAGTACTGTACACAAGATCGCGTGGAAACAACTTCATGTAAGTGATTCCATACTTTAGCTCGCGAGTGTATATATTTAAAGAGTATACAAAGTAAAGCCTGGTCTGTGAGCACGTAGAATTTTGTCCAATGACCGCAAAAATTATGGAACTTGATAGGTTTAGACCATGCCACGTACCAAAACGTCCGGAAGTTGTAATAGTATTATAGAATAAACGTTAAAAGACTTATTTATTTAATTTTTCAATGCTTAAGTGTCCATTAGAACGAAAGGGTGCTTAATGTATTAAAAAAAATAGAAAATAATTATGATGGGTTAATGTTTTTTGGCGGTTTTTTAGGCGGTTTCTGACAATGTCCTTTGGTATTGAAATATTAGCCTATCTGCTTATAAAACGAAAAACCGAGTAATAGAAGGGTCATCTTTGGATTTTTTTTCTATCGAGAAAATTGTTTTCATTCATGTTTCGGCTTCGACCAGACACTAGATTTATTAGTCAACTATGACATATTTCAAAATAAGAACATAAGTAATAAGAAAAGTACGATTAAAACTAATTCTGCGCTTCTTTAAAACGCCCAATATTCGCAAGGCATCACCTTAATACTGGGATATTGACTTTAATGGCTCTGGCGGGGCACATAGCTCGTAGAGATGATGGCGGTTGGGGCAGAAAAGTTCTTCAGTGGCATCTCTGTCCTAGCAGTGGACGTCCTTTGGTTGAGACGAATGAGATCATTTTATGAGTACCTCATCATATCTCATCTTGAACGTTGCACACCTTTGTGAAACTAGTTTTAGGGGGTCTTGAAATCAGACGCATAACGAAGCGCTGCAGTAACGCCACTGTACCCAATAGCCGCACATCTACGTCACTTTGGCGCCACTACTCTGCAACTGCTTTTTAAAAGTGGAATGGATGGAAACTATTGTGCTGCCAAAATTGCAAGTAATGATCTCAATTGAAACTAAGTAATAATGTTCACCAACGAGTATAATATTTGTATGTTTAACTCTGACTGATTTAAAGACTGAAAAATTTGTTAACTAGACAATTACCTCACCTAACAGACGTTAGGTTAGGTACTCGTGCCTCCTCATAAAGTTTATTCAAGTCGTTATCTGTGACAAATTTAAAAATTTATTAAAAAGTTTTTTTTGTTCATAAAAAATCTATTTATCGTAATTTTGCTATTCGGACTTGTGTTCTTTAGAAAACAAGTGATTCATTTGTAGCTCCAGATTTTTATTGTTATTTATTCTTAATGACTTTTGTTATGATTATTAGTAAATATTAAGTATGAAAGATTTTATTTTTTGTTTGTTTCCTTACCAAAATAAGTGGTACTAAATTCTAATATTGATTGTTGTGCATAAAAGGTATATTAGATTAAAAAACCCCGTTTTTTTTTATTAAATTTCAACCGATTTCAGCAGTTTTCATTAAAAGACTCGAGACCCGAGAAAACTCGAGACTTTGGCCTCTAGAATTCTCGAAACTCGAGAAAAAAAATAAGTCGAGAAATCAGAAACCCTAGCTGCCACTGTGCACGCCTCACGCGCAATTTAAAAGAGCTTTTAGTTTCAGGAGTTGCTTCGTCATACTTAATGTTTTTGTTTCCCCCAGGTGGCAGGCGTGGCCAAGCGCCTCGAGAGCGCGGCAGCCATGCGTGAGGAGTGCTACCTGCTCAAAGCTCTGGTGCTGGCCAACTCGGAGGCGCGCATCGACGAGCACGCGGCGCTGCGCCGCTTCCGCGACTCCATCCTGGCCGCGCTCAACGACGCCGTCGCCGTGCTCAGGTCAGTGCCTTGCCATGGATAAAATGTTGTCTCAACGGTAGATAAGACCAGTACATTGTCAAATGCAATGGTATTCTACAGACATGGATGTAGTGTTCTTTCTACGACACGTTCAGGAGCAACGTCAAATTCAGGTGTCAAATAGTAGGTCCTCTTGTAGCCCTCACGAATGCTACACCGTGTCACGTCATCAATGTAGTGTGTTCTCAATGAAACCGTGACTGTAGTTACAACCCGGTCGAGTTAATTACCCACCTGGCGGCCATGACGTTACATCAAAAATCNGGAAACTCGTGACGTAACTCGTCTCAACGAGACTGGCTGTAGTCAGTTCAATATCTAGTTAAATGCCACAAGGACTCGTCGCCGTACCTTTGCCTATTGCATCACCATGTTCCGACTTGTACGTCGTCTCAACATGACGAGAATGTGTTGATGTGGTATATGCTACGGCGGAAAGTAGCCTAGATTAGGGAGCGTTCACTTGCTTCTGATTGTGTCTGGAATCTCGGAATTTAATCGTTTATGGTGACATGTATCACAATTTAGACACGGTGGAAACAGTCACTGAAAAGTTGCAATGACACGTAGAATTAGTGTGGTCATAAACATTTTGCTTGCAATGCCTTGCCACACTCGCAGTAGCTTTTTGGCATAAAATGACCGTCGTATGTTCCAGGCCGTACAACGCAAACGCAGCGCTGCAGCAGTTGCTCCTAGTGCTGCCAGCGCTGCGGCACGCCGACGTGGCCGTGCGGCGCTTCTGGGCCGGCCTGCACCGCGAGCGCCGCGTGCCCATGAACAAACTCTTCGTCGAGATGCTCGAGGCCTGTCTGCGGTAGGCTGCACGAGACACGCTGGCGGAGCTAGTCCATACTCTAGGTCGTCGCTGGTTTGACCAGAAACACCTGGATAGCAGACNGCTGTCGGCTGTATTTACTGTCTTGTAATATATTCGTTTAAAGCTTCAACCACACCAATGCGTGCAGATTGCCATCGCCGGCGCGAACATAGGCCAATGACAGGTCACGCGACCAATGACAGGACCCGCGACCTGAGCCCCGATTACGGTAACTTTTAACGTCTACAATCCAGACGCGTTTCTGATTCTGCAATACGATTGGTCAAAACAGCTGACGTACGCTGTTGAACGACCAATCGTATCGCAGAATCGAGAAGCGTGTCTGGATTGTTGACGTTAAAAATTACCGTAATCGGGGCTCTGTCCTTTGCCTATGATCGCGCCGGCGACGATGGGGATCTGCACGCGTTGGTGTGATTAAAGCTTTAGACGCTAACCGTCTCGTATCCATTCCAGGCCGTACAACGCGAACGCAGCGCTGCAGCAGTTGCTGCTAGTGCTGCCAGCGCTGCGGCACGCCGACGTGGCCGTGCGGCGCTTCTGGGCCGGCCTGCACCGCGAGCGCCGCGTGCCCATGAACAAACTCTTCGTCGAAATGCTCGAGGCCTGTCTGCGGTAGGCTGCACGAGACACGCTGGCGGAGCTAGTCCATACTCTAGGTCGTCGCTGGTTTGACTAGAAACACCTGGATAGCAGACGCTAATACCCCGCTGGTCTGACTTGCCACACCTGGATAGACACTTCTGTAGTACCCCGCTGGTCTGACAGGCGATAAACCAGGGCAATAGTCCACTACTCTAGGATCCTCGCTGGTTTGACCTGCAACACCTGGAAAGCAGACACTTCTTCTAGTACCCCGCTGGTCTGGTGCCACACTTGGATAGACACTCCTGTAGTACCTCGCTGGTCTGACTGGTGATACACCACGGCTATAGTCCACTACTCTAAGATCTTTGCTGGTTTGACCTGCCATACTTGGAAAGCAGACACTCTTCTAGTACTCCGCTGGCATGACTGGCGTTACACCTGGATAATATATCATTCTGGTGGTCTGGCCTACCACGTGACACTTCTGGATTCCCGCTGGATTGACTGGCGCCACACCAGGGCGGTAGTCACTATTCTAGGATCTCCGCTGGTCTAACCAACGCACCTGGATAGGAGACTATTGCTACAAGAACAAGTAGTCTGAACTGAACAAGTTGTTCGTCGAGATACTGGAGGCCTGTCTGCGGTAGGCTGCACGAGACACGCTGGCGGAGCCGGCGACGCCTGGAAATAGTCCATACTCTAGGTCGTCGCTGGTTTTACTAGAAACACCTGGATAGCAGACGCTAATGTCCCGCTGGTTTGACTTGCCACACCTGGATAACAGACACTTCTTCTAGTACCCCGCTGGTCTGGTGCCACACCTGGATAGACACTCCTGTAGTGCCCCGCTGGTTTGACTGGTGATACACCAGGGCAATAGTCCACTACTCTAGGATCCTCGCTGGTTTGACCTGCCACACTTGGAAAGCAGACACTCCTCTAGTACTCCGCTGGTATGACTGGCATTACACCTGGATAATATACCATTCTGGTGGTCTGGCCTGCCACGTTAGCAGACGCTTATGGATTCCCGCTGGATTAACTGGCGCCACACCAGGACTGTAGTCACTATTCTAGGATCTTCGCTGGTTTGACCTGCTACATCAGGACAGTAGACACTTCTAGTAACCCGCTGGTCTGACTGGCGCCACACCAGGGCGGTAGTCACTATTCTAGGATCTTCGCCTACCACGTCTGGTTAGCAGACACTTCTGGATTCCCGCTGGTATGACTGGCGGTACCAGGGCTGTAGACTACTCTAGGATCCTCGCTGGTCTAACCAACGCACATGGATAGGAGACTATTGCTACAAGACCCCCACTAGTCTGAACTAATGAGGCCTGGGCAGTACACTTCTAGGATTCTCGCTGGTCTTACTGGCCTTAGACCTGAGCAGTAGACACTAGGATCCTCGCTAGTCTGACCTGCAATACCTGGACAGTAGACACTTCTCTAGTATCCCCTGGTAGTGGCAGACTTGACGGGAGACCCGCTTCCTGCTNTTCTAGGTTGTAGCTGGTTTGACTAGAAACGCCTGGATAGCAGACGCTAATACCCCGCTGGTCTGACTTGCCACACCTGGATAACAGACACTTCTTATAGTAACACGCGACGCCTGAGAACAGTCCATATTCTAGGTCGTCGCTGGTTTGACCAGAAACACCTGGATAGCAGACGCTAATGTCCCGCTGGTTTGACTTGCCACACCTGGATAACAGACACTTCTTCTAGTAACACGCGATGCCTGAGAACAGTCCATATTCTAGGTCGTCACTGGTTTGACTAGAAACACCTGGATAGCAGACGCTAATACCCCGCTGGTTTGACCTGCCACACCTGGATAGCAGACACTAGTACCCCGCTGGTCTGACTGGCGTTACTCCTGGATAATATATCACCCTGGATCACTTTTGGATTCCCGCTGGATTGACTGGCGCCAACCCAGGGCTGTAGTCACTATTCTAGGATCTCCGCTGGTATAACCAACGCACCTGGATAAGAGACTATTGCTACAAGACCCCCGCTAGTCTGAACTGAACAAGCTTTTCGTCGAGATGCTGGAGGCCTGTCTGCGGTAGTCTGCACGAGACACGCTGGCGGAGCCGGCGACGCCTGGAAACAGTCCATACTCTAGGTCGTCGCTGGTTTGACCAGAAACACCTGGATAGCAGACGCTAATGTCCCGCTGGTTTGACTTGCCACACCTGGATAGCAGAAACTAGTACCCCGCTGGTCTGACTGGTGCCACACCTGGATAGAATCTGTAGTGCCCCGCTGGTCTGACAGGCGATACACCAGGGCAATAGTCCACTACTCTAGGATCCTCGCTGGTTTGACCTGCCACACTTGGAAAGCAGACACTCTTCTAGTACTCCGCTGGTATGACTAGCGTTACACCTGGATAATATACTGGTGATATATTCTGGTGGTCTGGCCTGCCACGTTAGCAGACGCTTATGGATTCCCGCTGGATTGACTGGCGCCACACCAGTGCTGTAGACATTAATCTAGGATCCTCGCTGGTCTAACCAACGCACCTGGATGGGAGACTATTGTTAACAGACCCCCACTAGTCTGAACTAATAAGGCCTGGGCAGTACATTTCCAGGTTTCTCGCTGGTCTTACTGGCATTAGATCTGAGCAGTAGACACTAGGATCCTCGCTAGTCTGACCTGCAATACCTGAACAGTAAACACTTCCCTAGTATCCCCTGGTAGTGGTAGACCTGACTGAAGACCTGCTTCCTTTGGCTGCCNTTCCTGCTCTGCGACAGTTGGAAGTGTCCCCCTCTTGATTATTCTACAAAAGGGGTCAATTTCAATTAATCATGGACCAAAACTGGACTAAAACCTGAGAACCAAACTGCCATAGACTAGAACGAACCCTAAGATCTCGGGGTCAGTTTCAACCAAACTTGGACCAGAGATTGAATTCTTTGTATGAATGTTGACGCTGGGCACGTTGCAGCGATATAACCTTGAACTAAGATTAGTGTGAATCAAAGTTAAGAACCCTGATCCCAGAAAAGTCGCCAAACGTGTCTCTTTAGTGCTAGTGCAGAAAACAGGACCCAAGAATTTAATGAAATTATGTGAAAGCCGGATTTCAAACACTTGTGAAATATACCAGTGCCAGTGCTATCTGCCCCTTTGTCGGTATAGATGTGAAGTAGTTCAGTGTTTTAAAGAAGATGGATTATAAAGTTTTTAGGTCTTTAATGTTAGTGAGGGTCGCATTATATTGTAAATTATTCGATGTTAAAAGGTGAATAAGGTTAGTTTTTGTTTGAACGTCTACGGTAACGGTATCGGGATTAGTGTTACGAATTGATGGACTAGAGTAGAAATTAATCACTGGGTGTATCCTCCCCTTTAAATGTAAGTAAATGGTGTAAAAAGTAGACTGTGATGGATGTTATAATATAAGTAATATAATAATAAATAATTGAAGAATTGTGTATGTGTAATGTGAATGCGACCGTCACTTATGTTTGATAGTATTTAGGAGTGGGTGTCTGTGAGATTGACGTTGAACTTCTATAAACGCTTACCTTATTGCTATCGTGTACCTTCGATCGACGGGCGTGAAGAATGATGGACCTCGACCGAGCCATGTAATGGCTCGGCGGCATCATGGCCCAGCCATCCGACGGCTCAGCGAATCAGCGGACTGGTTGTGTGGTGACAGCGTCGACTTTTATTTTGTTTTAAGCGCCGGGGCGCGATATGCTGTTTACATATCAACAGAATGCCATACTTTGTCTGCATTTAAAGACGCGGTTTCAAATTGTATGTGTACATGACGTTATTTATTTGGTGGATTAGTCGTCGTATTTTGAGTTATGAACACTAATGAATGTAGATACATCACAGTTTCAAGAATGTTTAAATAAAGTTTCATGATCAAGATAAGTATAGTTAAAATAAAATATGTTTTATATCAAAATACGATCGTCAAATCTACAAGATTTATGGCTGTGAGAGGCGGGCAATCAATTATAACGAACATTCTGTCGATTTGGTTTAGTTTTCGACTCGCGTCCCGCGCCGTTAATGTACAAAACGATGGACGGATTAAGTACAAAACTTGTTACTATTTTTGTATAATATAAAAAATATATCTAGTTTTACTGCTATAAGAGATTAAGTATGGTCGAGGAAAGAATCCTGAGGTGTTGATTCGCGATTGTATGTGTATAGACTGCGCATGATGACTATTGTCAAGTTACATAGTATTGTTTGTAGGTGATATAATTTTATGTCTAGGATTCTAGACACACACATGAGCGATTCTCTGTTGTAAGAACAAAATATGTTTTATACATATTCATAACGCGATATGGGTTATGTTTTAATGGATAGATGAATCAAATTTATATAATGACAATGACTGTCTTTGTTCACTTTGAAGTGTTTAGGTTTTAAATTATTTATTTCAAAATTGTGTCGTGTCCATTTTTAAAAATATCATTAGGGGTGTAAAATTGAATCGAATGAATACAATATTTTACCACGTTAGCGTAGACAATTTGTTTTTAAGTCACTGGCATTATTTCCCCGGCTGGACCCTTTTGATTCGGCGAATTGCGTAGGCCGTATTCGGCGCATTTACCTTATGTAATTGTGTTTTAGTTCTACACAATGTTTCTGGTTGAATTGTAACTTTACGCTAAAGGTATAGAGTTTAACTGTGGTTGTGGAGCGATGTTTTGTTACGTCAATTGTTTCGTCAAACGTCAGTGAGATTTCTGCTTTGTTACGTCACATGTCCGCGCAGGTACCTCCATAGTTAGGCGCTATAGCTGTAATATTAGATTGAAAATGTATGGTTTATTAGAGAACATTTCTAAAGGAGCGCGTATTTCCACTACATACAATACTGGTTGTAATTGTTTGAACAATATTTCATAATTACTTATTTGGTATACCTTGAGTACAATCGGTGCTTATTTTATCTTCCAATCGAAATCATGTACAACGTCAGTAATTATTTTAACATTACCGATTTGTCTTTAAAATATAACTATCTATAGATGTTATATAGAGCTGTTCCACTATCGATTTATCGATATATTTACTTTGTTTTTGTAGTCGTAGTTATTTTGGAATCATTGACATGGTAATGTATAATATACAATATTGTTAAATATTAATGATATAATTATATCCTGACTGTAAAGTTGTGTATATAAAATATATTTAGACGTTTGTAATAGTGGAACAGTATTATAAACTATGAATACCTCGAAAACTGTTACCGGTTGCTGCGTATGACAGCGAAAGAAGTATGAAATAGTAATAAATCTTAATGTAAGAAGCGGTACTAGAATTTTGTACATTTTTCATTACAAACAGGCTATTAAAATTTTGTTTACTAATGCTTTTGCACACGCTTGCCGAGGTATATTGTCATAGATCATTCAGTTTGTTAATTTGATTGACAATTTTAAATTAAAAAACGGCCAAGTTTATATGATCTCTACACCTAAATGAATATTTGAAGAAAAAAATGGTAGTTACGTCTACATTTTGCTAAACCTGATTTATAAAATCATTCACCGAATCCTAATGAAATGAACATGTAAAAGTGTTATTTTATTGTTTATATTGACGTATTTTATGAACGCATACGCGACCAAGTACCGCTAATTAAAATATAAAATCACATTAGTATGTAAACATCTTAATTCCAGTGAGTTATTTATAAAGGTTTTGTTGTAGTTATTCTTATGTTAAGAATATTTACTATATTTATAAGTTTTTAATTTTGTGTAAAGTGCGGTGGTAGTCTCAGGGTATGATAGTTGTACAGAGATGTGCCAGAATGTAGTGTAAGTTTTGTTCGTTATGGATCTGCGATTACTGTATTTATACGGTTTTGTTATTTTATAATACTGCGGTCGGAATAAATTTGGATGGAACACGGCCCGTTTTTATCCGCGGATTTTGATACGGCATCATCACAAATGGCAGCTAGGCAGCCATCTTTTTTGGTCCAAATTTATTTATATCGCACGTTGCAAACGTATTTTTTAAAGAAAAACTAATCTGGGTATAGAATACCCTATTTAGACTTAAGAAAACTACGACTGGAATATGTAATTATTAAAATTATTTTATTAGAGTCTTCTCAGATCAAAGTAGAGATCCAACAATACCTGTGTCTTATTTGTAATGAAGTTCGTACCTTGTTTATTTACATAATGTTATTAATTGTGACGTGGTTCCGGAAATTGTGAAATAAATTATAAAATGGTGAAACTCTTGTATTATTCATTTGAATCATTTAGTTTTAACCTATCAAGACGGTAACAATAAAATTAAGCAACACGTACCGCTAATACACGTAGCGTCATGAGACTGCAAGTAGGTGAATAGTAAAAAAATTGAGCAATTTTATGAAATTGAGAAGCGAGTTTTCTTTACACTAAGGTCTGGCTTGTAAAGTAGTAGCCGTAATTTCAAGAGACAAAGTTTAAATTCATAATTTTATTCCTTACGCGTAATTAATACTATTTACATAACAATTTCAGTCGGTCCCGCCTCAGACGATGGCGAATTGGTCGTACAGCAGCTCCCGCACTTTGTAGTATTCCTCCGATAACACGCCTTCTAACGCGACGCGCCCGTTCTCCAGCTAAAAGGAATTTTAGAGTTTTTACGAATTACAAAATTAAAAAACTTACATCTATCTTTGAAGAGCTAGAAAAGCTGTGCTGTGTAAAGCTGCCCCTTTTAAGTTAGCTGGAGCACGTTTTTGAGGCAAAAGTCAAGACCTGTATACACTTGGAGGCTTCTTCATACTACATAAATCCGGGTCCTGATATGTGATATGTGCCCGATCCGTTCACCGTATCGCCTAGTTTTGATATGAGCTCTGATACGATACGGACTTGATAGGAGCCGAGACTGACCCATGTCGAGTCGCTTTTTGTCTGATCATCAAGGTATGTTGGATGGTTAATCGAGGGCTTAATACAGAAAGAACTTCATACGATACGAAGAACGATACGGGGAAGTAAGCCGTTCTGGTCTGGTGCGGTCCTGTACGGGGGGAGGATGTTGCGAACGATCCTCCTTCCACCTTTATACTCTCGGCCTAAAGATTTGTAAAAACCAAATTCTTAGTGTCTTGTCATTTTTGTACTGTTTGACTAGTTTTATTAAACTTAAGCCCGTGATAATATATTTCTGTTTGATCTCCTCTGTATCTTTTTTTCAAACGCACAATTTAGTACAGTCCACATTTCGTTCACAACATGCAACGCTACATATCAGGACCAGACTTGAGATGTGAACAGCGTTAGCCGATAGCGTTAAAACAATCCACTCACGCGTCTGATGGCCAGCGTGCCGTTGCAGCACTCGAGCGCGCCCTGGCTGAACTCGGCCGACAGCCCGAGCTTGGCGACGGCCGCGCGCAGCTCCGACAGCCGCACCGAGTTCACAAACGACGCCGCGTGCGCCGCGCCCGCGCACGGCTCCAGAGACATTACCACGTCGCTTGACGTGTCCTCTGCGATGCATATAGTTCCAAAATACTGAACTGTCCTATGCATGACATTGACAGTGGGGCGCTACCGTCATTACCGGATCGCTGGTTCCGATTCTTACCATATTGGAAGCCATATATTTCAACGATGGTAGCGCCCCCCTGTCATTGAGTTTGGTGGGACAGTTCAGCGTGGGTCATCTATACGTAGAACGATGAATTATTATGGGTCTAGACTTAGAGTATTAGGCGCACACAGTTGATTTTTCGTCGGCCGATAGTTTAGTCGGGCAGTTGATCAGTATGGGCATGTATGGGAGTGCGCACACTACGCCGATTCGATTTGGCCGATTCTTCATACAATTTAAAATCGGGCACAACTATCGGCCAGCTAAAAATCAACGGTGTGCGCCTACTCTTAACTGGATCAGTGCCTGAAGTATAGGAGTGGGCACGAAGAAGGCAGTCAAACGCATAACATGTCAATATCAGGTACTAACTCAGTAAAATGCTATACCTTATAATACAGTGTTCTGATCGATGATTCTGAAATCGATAATTTGGCTACTCTTTCTTTCAAACTACCGCATAAAACTGACAAATCAAAATGAATACAGTAGGGCGTAACATTAGTTGATTTTTATCGACTGCTACAGTTACTGCTGGACTAGTCTTTCCCCCAAGGATTTCACAACAACGCGTTGTCTGCATTGCTTCTCGCGACCTGAAGGTCGCGAGAAGCAATGCAGACAACGCGTAAATCTTGAAAGTATATTGACGATCTGCTGAAGCAGATCGTCAATATACTTTCAAGATTTTTTTCAGTTTTACAAGATATGGAATAGTGGTGGAGTTTTTCACTTTTGTGAGCTTTTGCTATTGCAAATTTTTGTGAGGCAAAATAGTTTTACTTTTCTAAGCAGTGTAGAGGAGGTCCTCATAAAGATAGCAGCAAGATAAAGATACCCACAATGCCCTCATAAATATAGCAGGAAGACGCTGGGTGCAGAAATCGCGCTGGTAGGGCCCAAAAGATAAGGAGACATGTAAAGTGCCCCATAAGGGCTACCTTTTTCTTTTTTTTTATTATTATTTACTATATTTTGACGTTCATAAGTGCCACTTGTGGTCTAAACTGAATAAATATTTTTGATTTTGATTTTTTGAAATGTTTGGGAAATCGTTGGGAGAGGCCTACGTTCAGCAGTGAACGTCCTGTTGCTGAAATGATGATGATTATGAAGCCGTGTTCTTCGCTCCACTGGGGTACTTAACTATACCAGGCCTCCGTCACTCGCCTATGCCTTCCGAGATAATTACCTACAGCGCGCGACAACTTCAAGTTGCAAATCTGTCCGGGCCGCCACGCGCCTGTTTGCACACGCGTATTTCTATACACGATCGGTCGATCATCGTCGCAATCAAGGTTTATTGTTCCAACAGCACTGTTATTCTTCTTTAATGCAAAATTGGAATATTTAGGAATAATAATTAACTGTAGTCATTTAAATAATAAAAAAACTACACTTTTTAAATAATAAATTATTTTGAAATACTTATGACAAAAAACTATAGCAAAAAAATTATTTTAGCTAATAAAAACATTAACTTTACTTCACCGTGTCTATTTTCCGACACTACACCTTTTAAAACTGTTTGTTTAATTTCGAATTATCGCAACACTGAAGTTTATTAATAGGTACTTTAGAGATGGTACGATTATACAAACTCCACTAGATTAAAGTTTTCTAATCGTAAATACAATAAATGCTTCTTAAAATTAAGTCAAAGTCAAAAAGTCAAAATTTCTTTATTTGTTTAGACTAATAAATAGTTCTTACAAATCGTCATATGCTCTTAAGGAGCCTCTACATGTCTCATAATCTTTTTACCCTACCAGCGCTTCGAGACCAACATTTGGCAAGTGCTGAGAAGAAGCGCCGCAACAAACTCAGTCACCACTGTCTGCCGGTTAATATAAATAAATAGAAATAGTAGTAGTAGGTACATTCGATTCAGGAGCAGTTCACTGGGTATACAAGATTGCGTGGTATATTAAACAAGGTAGTGACGTGCTAATATCTAGACTTACATATTAAGGTACTAGTAGAAATGACTCGCATACATAAATTTGAAGTTAATTTGAAATTTGAAAAATTAAGTTTTTATTTATTTTACTTTGCTCATACAACCCTGACGCTTGAGCGGTGACGTACATCAATTCTAAACGTAGTATCTTGTGAGCGTAGTAGTAAGGTGCGATTTCGAATGCACCATATATATGCGTTGGATATTTTGCATTATTATTATTACCGTTAAAATGTCGGCATCTGATCCTACACAAAGGAGTGCAATTTCTGTTGCTACTATTATGTATTCTGTGACTATACTGACCTGTGGTGGCATCAGTTTCCCTCTGGTGCGGGCGCGCGGCGACGGTGGCGGAGAGCCAGGCCAGCTCGGCGTCGCCCGCCTTCCGCCACACGATGTCGCTCATCAGGCTGTCGGTGAGCTTCACCTGGGGGGAACAGGACAGTCAGTAATTATACAGGGTGGAAACGATAAGTGATCTCATTCGATTATTTCTAAACTACACAAGATATCGAAAAACTGATTATTGATCCTGAAAGTGCTTCACGAGCTCTTTCAAACGATATCAGTAATATTTATGTTACAGAATTAACTGGATCTATCCGAAAAGTCAATTTTTTCAGCCTCCATATTAAATGTATGCCAGCCACACAATATTAAAAGTGTATTTTTTTTTATTAAATAATAAACACTTAAAATGAACTTGTAACTTGCATTCTTATTCAAAATTATTCATGGAAAACATTGGTTTTAGGCTTAACTTGCTATAGTATTATCAAGACATGAGTGCCATGACTGTGGCAGTACTAAATGTATGGAAGCTGGAAACTTTGAATTTTCGGATAGACCCAGTTTGTTTTTCAACTTATTATTGGTACCGTTGGATAGAGCTCGTGAAGCACTTTCAGGATCAGTAACCAACTTTTGGATATCTTGTATAGTTTTTAATATTATTTGGTTTTACTAAATGTATGGAAGCTGGAAACATTGATTTTTAGGATAGATCCAGTTTATTTTGTAACCTATTATTGGTACCGTTGGATAGATCTCGTGAAGGACTTTCAGGATCAGTAACCAGTTTTTGGATATCTTGTATAGTTTAGAAATAATCGAGTGAGATTACTTATCGTTTCCACCCTGTATAGTTCTTGCAACTCACGAAGGCGAGTGAATTTTACTTGTGTGTACGTGTACATGCACATAACGAGTGTAATATCTATCAAAACTTTTGAAAAACGAACAGTAGCGAGCCACCACACATGAAAAGCTCACTCGCCTTCGTGAATTGCAACAACTATAGTTAGAAAGTGTAATCTTCATTTAACAATTTCCCTTGACCATGAAGATGAGGTATTTAATTTTGTTACAGCACAAGAACTCGAAGAGACATTTCGATTCGTCTCGAACTAAACGCAGATCTATACTATCAAAATTGGTCTCAAAACTTCGGGTTTAAGTTGAACGAATAAATAATAAATTAAATGCTCTGAAACTAGAAAAAAAAATACACATTAGATTCTGCCCTGTGATATTGCATGCGCATGAATTTCGGATTTTCTGCCTTGTGTCGAGCGAATACATCATATTTAACGACATTTTGATTATTTACTTACTTGGTAGATATGAGACTCCGTGGTAGCATCAATAATGTCACCGCGGTTCGGAGTGAAGATCTTCTCTATGCCTTCGTTCTGGCAGTGTTTACTGTAATGAACACAAAAAAAAAAACTTAAAAAAAGTCTTGGTTTCAATACACAATAACAATTAACAAGCTTCCCAATTTTTAGGTCTATGGAACTAATGGTATAAGAATATCTTTCAAGAATTAACAGTTTTCTACACATAAATGAACTAAAGTACAAAAACCATTGACTCGTTTTTGACCGTTTACAAAAATCGTAGCAATGATTCCTTAGGTCTAGAGTTGGCTAATGAGTCCTATACAGGTCTGTCTAATATAACAAGTAAAATTGAAAAGGTCCAAAATCCTTGGCCGCTCGTCTGGCCGGCCATAAATTTCTTAATTTTTATTCTTAACCGATTGTCACATTTTTCTTCCTCTTGACTTTTCTACTAAGCTAACACGAATGTAGAACAATGTAATTTTAATTTGACACCATTACAGAGCCTTTCAATCAATAATCTCTCGTAGTGTCGGTAACGTAATTTCGTTCACCGCCCCTTTTCCACCGCTGGCACGGGTGACTTATCATCGTGACAGGATGTCTCTATAGATAAGAACTACGTTGTCTCTTTTTCTCTTTATAAAAGTGTAAAACAGAAAGATATATTGTCATTGTGATAAACAGTCACCAGTGCGGACATCATAGCCATACTTACCTAAGCGTCATCAAGGCAGTTTCGTTGGCTCGCAGGCCAACAATAGCCCTCGGCTTGGCGTGCGCCACTAATCTTAGTAAAGACTCGCCGTCACAGCGGCCTTCCAGCTCGATGTACTGAACGCTGGCTTTCACGCTCACTGTGCGTACTACGCTCACACACTTGCTAGGGACTTCTGTCACCTCCTCTGTAACAATAATATGCACCATATATCTACAACTAGCTGACCCGGCGAACTTTGTTCCGCCTTAATGGCAATAAATAAGCAGACTTTTTTTTTACTTTCGAACGGGATAAAAAGTATCCTATGTCCTTCTCCTGGCTCTAAACTACATCCCTGACAATTTTCAGCTAAATCGGTTCAGCCGTTCTTGAGTTATAAGTGGTGTAACTAACACGACTTTCTTTTATACAGGGTGTTAGGTAAATGGTATATGAGCCGACACTAGCCCATGTTAACATGGGAATATAAATGGTATGGTGAAGTCAGAAAATTGATATCTTCATTTTAATTATTTTAATTTTCATACAAATCGGATTTTATAAAATTTATTTTGTATTCAAATAAAAAAATATTAAATGATAATATCAAATTTCTGACTTCACCATACCATTTATATGCCCATGTTAACATGGGCTAGTGTCGGCTCATATACCCATTTACCTAACACCCTGTACATATAGATATATTAATATCTACAATAATAAAATTCAGTTTGTATCAACAGCAGGTCTACTAATTCTAAATATTGATAGATGGCTTTCACGGTAACTGTGAGAATTGCGCTCACGCACTTGCTAGGGACTTCTGTCACTTCCTAAAAACAATTTATATCTATAAAAGCGAAAGGTCACTGATTGACTGACTCACTCATCACGAAATCTCAGAAACTACAAATGCTAGGAGTCTCAAATTTTCCACGGGGGTTCCTTTTAGAACGTAGGTGCTCACTAAGAACGGATTTTACGAAACTCCGCCCCTAAGTAGGTAAAACGGGATCCACGCGTACGAAGTCACGGGCGGCCGCTAGTATGCACCATATTATCTACAGTAATAAAATTCAGTTTGTATCAACAGCAGGTCTACTAGTTCTATATATTGCAAGCTTCGGGCAGAAATTGAAATGATGAATTTTAATTTCTGTGACGGGTCTGGGTGTGACTATGTATAATATTTATGTATTTAAAAAAAAGTATATAAGTAGTATATCCGTTAAGAGCGTTGTAGCAAAAAGTTGGCGTNATTTAGCGTGGATTAGCTGGGAGCCAGTCGTGGTTGCGCCGAATTTTGTCAGTGTGTGCGTGCGCGCCGCATACGTATATTGGCGCGCTCACATACAAACCGCGCTCGGTGCGTTTCTATGAAGATGACCTACTCATTTGTATTTACTCTAATAGAAGTGGGCACGAAGGAGGCAGTCAAACGCATAACATGACATTGACATGTTATGCGTTTGACTACTAACTCGGTAAAATGCATAATATAGATGACCCACGCTGAACTGTCCCACCAAACTCAATGACAGGGGGGCGCTACCATCGTTCAACTATATGGCTTCCAACATGGCAAAAATCGGAACCAGCGATCCGGTATTGACGGTGGCGCCCCGCTGTCAATGTCATGGATAGGACAGTTCAGTATTTTGGAACTATAGGACGATTAAATGGGTACAAGAGATATGTACAACAATGTTCTCCCGAATTGGTGGTAGGGCAAGCTATATTTGGGATGTGTATGAGTGCCCTGGAAAAGGCCTATGTACTGAATAAAATATATTTTCATTTCATTTCATTAAACTGTTTAAATGAATATTGTGTTATATTAAAGTTTTTTCTATTTCTATCACCTAGTACATTGGTTCCCAAACTTATTTGAGACGCGCCCCCTTTTGACCATACAAAAAATTCCGCGCCCCCCTCCTCCAGTCAAGATTATTTATTGGTCGTATCGAGCAGTCTGGAATGCATTCTTTCAGCGGTCGCAGGTTTCTTACAGATGGCCCGCGCCCCCATTTTTGGGAACCAATGACCTAGTAGGTATAGCAAAAAGAAAGCGCTAAAACCCAAACTCTATCAGCGGATTAGTGGTATATTCCACTTAGATGGGATACCACAGATTAATGTGCAGTTTTAGGTCTGCTATCGGAAGCGTCCCCGGATTGCGGATATAGGGGGATGGCCCCTATAATGGGGCGCACCAAGGTTAATACCAGCGCGGACAGAAACCAAAGCCCTATAGATCTCATCAACTCAGCGGACCCGTCAGGAAACTCGTAACCCAAAATTCAATGGACCGGAGACCGCCTTTGCAACATTTGCTCGATACACAATGGCAGGGGGTATCTACAAAAACCCCACAGGTAGAGGCTGGCGTAGTGTTTAACCTGGTCTATTCTTTAGAGGGTCGCTCCTCTATCAGAGGGTTTAGTGTGAGTTACATAAAACGTCCTCACCTAGTGAGCGCGTAAAAAAATGATTGTACAACGCCCCTAGCGGAAACTTTCAAGAACTAAAATTTTCATATATTTTTTTAACGCGCTCTCTGGTTAGGACATTTGATGTAAACTCACACTAAGCCCTCAGCAGAGCTGACTGAGCAAACTAATACAGAGCCTCACAGAAGGGGGCTGGGCGGGTCGTTTTTACCGTTTGTTAGTCGTATACCTCGAAATCACAAAATCCTTGTAGCTTTTCACCTATTCGCATTTCACCGTGATAGCGTTTTTTGTTGTAGCGTGTAATATCGGTAGTATATTTTGTTACTAGCATATCNGGGGCTAGCTGGCGCTGTGTGAAATTGTCCAAAGAAAAAAAAAAAAAAAAATATTGCAAGCTGGCTTTCACAGTCACTTAGGCTTAGTTTGCATTAACATCAGCCATTTAACAATAACTCACTATAGGCCTTATACAGAAGCTCAAAGTTGCACAGTGTGCTATGGAGAGCGCTATGCTCGGTGTTTCTTTACGAGATCGAATCAGAAATGAGGAGATCCGTAAACGAACTAAAGTCGCTGACATAGCCCGACGGATTAGCAAGCTGAAGTGGCAGTGGGCAGGGCACATAGTACGCAGAACTGACGGCCGATGGGGCAGCAAGGTTCTGGAGTGGAGGCCGCGTATCGGAACGCACTAGGGACCTGTTACCTCCTCTGTAACAACCACGTAACAACGCAATATGCACCTTACGATAGCTAAACAGAGTTCAATTTGCAGTAACACCACCATCTTTGCAATGTGCATTACAAATGTAAGTACTTATTCATAATTTATTCGAGATGTTTAATTGTAAATTACACTTTACTTATAAGAGGAATTCTTGTACTTACTTGAAAGTTCAATAAATATTATTTATTATTATATTATTATAACTGGTCTACAAACAGGTAGGTAGCTTGTAGATGCGATAAATACAACTGTTGACACCTCCAAAAATTAGGAGTGAAGTTGGTGTGAACTGAGTCTGAGACCCATTTATAAATAAATAAAATTGAACGCTGACCTTCAGGTTCTTGCTTCGGCGGGGGAGCGGGAGCAACGTCTCGGATCTCTCCCTCGGCGTCTACTATTTCTGCTAGTCTGTAGTCCTCGGCCTGAAAAGAAAAAAAATTGTCGATTTTAAAAATACTAAGGTTAAGTTCAGACGAACGCGCGACTAGGCGCAGTAAGTCATAAAAGTAATTTAGGTTCTGCAAAGAGGTTTTTGTAAAGCGCTTTTACAGTAATTAAGCGTGGTTTTGACCGCAAGCAGAGATCCCAAGCGTCGCTAAGAGTCTCTGTGCAGAGTGGGATTCGCAAGCGTATGTCAACGGGTAAAACTGTCCAGCGCCTCGTGACGCTACATTACCGACCGTATAACATGAAACATAGGGTTTTATTTAAATTACTTCCTTCTTGTTCACTTCGCCGAGCCTCATCAGGTCTGCACTGGTCATAAAGCACGTGTCAGGCCCGGTTTCCACCAAGGCGGAGCAGAGCGTACCCACATTTTCATAGTCCATATGACATGGTCTGTCACCCATATCGTT